>NC_134484.1:99924781-100219781 GCF_040206685.1 Ascaphus truei
TCACCCACCCCCCCACTCAGTCAGTCACCCACCCCCCCACTCAGTCAGTCACCCCCCCACTCAGTCAGTCACTCCCCCACCCCCCCACTCAGTCAGTCACCCCCCCACCCAGTCACCCAGTAAGTCACCTCACCCCCCCCACCCAGTCAGTCACCCCACTCCCCCAGTAAGTCACCCAGTCAGTCAAAAGTCACCCTGTCAGTCATCCCACCCCCCCACCCAGTCACCAAGTCAGTCATCCCACCCCCCCCACCCAGTCACCAAGTCAGTCATCCCACCCCCCCCACCCAGTCACCAAGTCAGTCATCCCCCCCCCCACCCAGTCACCAAGTCAGTCATCCCACCCCCCCACCCAGTCACCAAGTCAGTCATCCCACCCCCCCACCCAGTCACCAAGTCAGTCATCCCACCCCCCCACCCAGTCACCAAGTCAGTCATCCCACTCCCCACCCAGTCAGTCATCCCACCCCCCCACCCAGTCACCAAGTCAGTCATCCCACCCCCCCACCCAGTCACCAAGTCAGTCATCCCACCCCCCCACCCAGTCACCAAGTCAGTCATCCCACCCCTCCACCCAGTCACCAAGTCAGTCATCCCACCCCCCCACCCAGTCACCAAGTCAGTCATCCCACCCCCCCACCCAGTCACCAAGTCAGTCATCCCACCCCCCACCCAGTCAGTCATCCCACCCCCCCACCCAGTCATCCCCCCCACCCAGTCAGTCTTCCCCCCCACCCAGTCAGTCATCCCCCCCACCCAGTCAGTCTTCCCCTCACCCAGTCAGTCTTCCCCCCCACCCAGTCAGTCCACCCCCCACCCAGTCAGTCACCCAGTCAGTCAAAGTCACCCAGTCAGTCATCCCACCCCCCCCACCCCGTCAGCCATACGGTCAGCCATCCCACCCCCCCACCCCGTCAGTCAACCCACCCCGTCAGTCATCCCACCCCCGTCAGTCAAAAGTCAGTCATCCCCCGCCCCCCCCCACCCAGTCAGTCATCCCACCCCTCCCACCCACCCAGTCAGTCAGTTACCCCCCCCAGTCAGTCAGTTGCCTCCCCCCGTCAGTCAGTTACCCCCGTCTCTCCCCCCTCTCTCTCTCTCCCCCCTGTCTCTCCCCCCTCTCTGTCTCTCTCCCCCCTCTGTCTCTCCACCCCCTCTCTGTCTCTCCACCCCCTCTCTGTCTCTCCCCTCTCTGTCTCTCTCTCTCCCCTCTCTGTCTCTCTCTCTCCCCCTCTGTCTCTCTCTCTCCCCTCTCTGTCTCTCTCTCTCCCCTCTCTGTCTCTCTCTCTCCCCTCTCTGTCTCTCTCTCTCCCCTCTCTGTCTCTCTCTCCCCTCTCTCTGTCTCTCTCTCCCCTCTCTCTGTCTCTCTCTCCCCTCTCTCTGTCTCTCTCCCCTCTCTGTCTCTCTCTCCCCCTCTCTGTCTCTCTCTCCCCCCTCTCTCTCTCCCCTCTCTGTCTCTCTCTCTCCCCCCTCTCTGTCTCTCTCTCTCCCCCCTCTCTGTCTCTCTCTCTCCCCCCTCTCTGTCTCTCTCTCTCCCCCTTCTCTGTCTTTCCCCTCTCTGTCTCTCCCCTCTCTGTCTCTCCCCTCTCTGTCTCTGTCCCCTCTCTGTCTCTGTCCCCTCTCTGTCTCTGTCCCCTCTCTGTCTCTGTCCCCTCTCTGTCTCTGTCCCCTCTCTGCCTCTGTCCCCTCTCTGCCTCTGTCCCCTCTCTGCCTCTGTCCCCTCTCTGCCTCTGTCCCCTCTCTGCCTCTGTCCCCTCTGTCCCCTCTCTGTCTCTCTCCCCTCTCTGTCTCTCTCCCCTCTCTGTCTCTCTCCCCTCTCTGTCTCTCTCCCCTCTCTGTCTCTCTCCCCTCTCTGTCTCTCTCCCCTCTCTGTCTCTCTGACGCTCTGCCTCACACTCTGGATCTGGATATCTTATTTACCCTGTGTATCTTAACTGCCCTAAACTACACCGAAATAACCTATATTCTGCTTTCTTCCAGATCTGACTCAAGCTTCACACGGGAGACATTGGAACCCCTCCTAACCCAGAAGACAGGTAGGAAACACATCCCCTCCAATGTAAAACATTGCGGGAATTAGGGTACCTGGACATTGAGGGACTGCGGATCAGGTAAGATCCCAGGCGGGATTGCTGCTTTAAATATTGTGAAGCGGGGGCATCCAGACACTGGTTAAGGGGTGCAGGAAACTAGTCATTCATTTCTGGCTTTTTTTTCTAGATCCGACATTTATACGCACATACACTCAATCTCACACACACATACACACACGTAACAAGGACTAATTGTAGTATAATGTAATACAATAAATAAACTTATGTCAAAAACGAATGTTCTTATTCGGGAATTTATTCAATTTATTTTATTTATGTATTTTTTTTTAAAGCGGGGGCGGGGTTGGGGGCGGGACTAGGGGCGGGACTAGGTGGCGAGTAGATTTTTTGGTTCGGCGAGTAGATTTTTGGGTGATTTGTCAAGCACTGTATATATATATATATATATATATATATATATATATATATATATATATATATATACACAGTGGTTGACAAATCACACAAAAAAATCTACTCGCCACCTAGTACCAAACGTGTGCTGCTTGGGCCAATATTTACTCGCCCAGGGGTTAAATCCACTCGCCCGGGGCGAGCAAATGTATAGGTTTGTCGAACACTGTATATGTGTATATATATATATATATATATATATATATATATATATATATATATATATATATATATATATATATATATATATATATATATATATATATAAAATAAAGAGAATGATGAAGCCACTCTACAAATGAATGGGTAAAGGGTGGCTTAACCCATTAATTACTTTAGCGCTTTTTTAGCGTTATTGTTATTAAGGGGTTAAGTAACACCACAACATATTTGCTATATGGTGTGGGTGGGTTATGTATAGTTTTTTAATAATTGTTATGCTTCTTGCGGGTGTGTGTATTGTTTTGAATGTGGGTATTGGGGGTAGGGGTATTGTCCACAAGGGACGGACGGTAGGCCTCCCGGTGTGTTGGGGTTAATGGTGGTTATGCCTCCCAGGGGTGGGTAGGAGGGTGGAGTGTATTTATGTTAAAGTATTTATGTGTCTTGTAATAATTTTTTTGGGCACAGACATTGATACTGCAGGCAACACCCGAGGGCCACCGCCAGCCTATAGTACCATTCCTGTGCATAAAAAAATTACTATGGGTTATGTATAAAAGGGGGGTTTAGGTGTTGTTGGGGGCACAGAGCCTGATTGTGTTGTGTATTGCAATGTTTATTGGGGGCCATTGTCCCCAATAAACATGCTACTGTGACTTAACCCCTTCATTGCCTTAACGGATAGCCGGTAAGGTAATGAAGCAGCATTACAGGCATACCCCGGTTTAAGTACACTCACTTTAAGTACACTCGCGAGTAAGTACATCTCCCTCAATAGGCAAACGGCAGCTCACGCATGCGCCAGTCAACAAGTCCTGAACAGCAATACCGGCTCCCTACCTGTACCGAAGGTGTGCGCAAGAGGGGAGACTATAGAGCCTGTTACACATGTGTTATTTCCATCAGTCATGCACGTATATGACGTTTGCAGTACAGTACATGAATCGATAAGTGGGAAAAAGGTAGTGCTTCACTTTAAGTACATTTTCGCTTTACATACATGCTCCGGTCCCATTGCGTACGTTAATGTGGGGTATGCCTGTACTGTATTTTTATTATTAGTGTACATGTGCAGAGGGTCTCTGGACATGAACCATGTTGGTTTTATGTCCGGGGACCCCCTGCTCCCCGAGATACAGTCACCTTTATGAGGTGCCAGTATCTCGTATGAATGGAAATGTCCCGCGTCACGTGATCGGGCTATCTCAATGCATATGAGATACCGGCACCTCATAACGGGGCCTGTATCTCGGGAAGCAGGGGGTCCCCGGACATAAAACCAACGCGGTTCATCTCTGGAGACCGCCTGCACATCTACAATAGCAATCCTATTGATATGTACACTTTTTTTTTTTTTGTCGCCGAGATTTGTGCAGAGAGAGGGGGATCTCGCTCTCTGCTGACAGATCTCGCCAGCGGAGCCCTTCTCGCCAGGGCTCGTCATCTCTCTGCCGGATTCCTCTCACAGATATGCGCACCTTCCTGCATACTGCGAGGGGAATCCGCCAAAAACATGGAGAGTTTTAAGTCTGGCGAATGGCCATTCTCGCAGTTCTCTGCATAGGCCCCTAAGTTTTCACAGGGGTAACGGAGTACCCTGCATACGGCAAACATAAACGGCAATAATGTGGCGACTTTATTGCCATTGCGGCTTTCATTAAAGTAGCTCTCTGCATAAGCCCCAATATGTGCTAAATCAACAGTTCACAACCTGACTGCTCTCGCGTCTATCATTTTCCTGTTTTTCATGTGTAGATTTTATAACTAGATCCTTTGGGACTTTAGTTTCCTTAAAACAATTTTCTCCAACACAATCGCTATACGTGTATAGCCTACAAGGCAGATTTTATGTTTATACATATACAGTATATATATATATATATATAAATATATATATATATATATATATTAAACAGGTATCGCTTTTAATCAAAAAGGTTTTCCAATAGTATAATTTATAAATATGTAACGACCGCAAAGACAAATTCCATTGAGCATTCACTGTTAATTAATTTTAAGTATAAGAGCATCAAACAAAATACAATATATGTTGCATGTGCTCAATACAAAATCTTATTTTTGCATTTATATTAATACTTTGATTGTAATTGCAAAGGCACAGAGAGCAGGCAATAACTTTAGCAATGAATAATGTTACGAGTCCACAATGAATGCTCAACATAGATCTGTTTAGAATGAAAAATCTGAGCAGGAAACCAACTCCAAGAGATAACACTGAACAGGCGATGCTCATTCATTAGAAACAACAAGCAGTGAAACGACTAATAATATAATGTATTTTCCTTCCAGAGTTTTGTCCATCAATCTGTAGCGATATAAATTCAGTGGTGACAATGGATCAGTAATTTCTGGTAGTGTGGGTGCAGGGTGAGAACAGCAAGAAATGTGACAGAAGTAACACAGCCCTTGTATTTAGAGAGCGGAGGTAGTAAGGCTAGGATAGGCTAGTAAGGATTAAATATTGAAGGTGGCAGAAAATGAGGGCATTCATTTGAGTCTTAGCTGTAGAGTGACAGGGTAAAAGGACAGATTCCAGCAACATCGCCGAGACAGAAAGGCAACATTTAGCATAAATGTAAAAGGAGAAGGAGGAAGGTGAATCAAGTTCAATGGATGGTAATGTTATTGAGAGTGAAAGAAAAAGGGGGTCATGCATTCAGTGGAAATATATGAATCTCTGCCTTGGACATATTAAGAGTAAAGTGATGAACAGCCTTCCAGGACAAGCCTGCTCAAAAAATATATTGATATTTGGGACTTGTCCACAGTGCTTACTCCTGGAAGGCACAGATATAACATCTACATCTAGGGGCAGAATTAGTCACCTCGGGGGCCCTACCTGTGGAGTGAGGCCTTATGTGGTGGCAACTTTCGTGCTAGGACCACCTGTGTGGGCTCCCTCCACCACCGCCACGGGTAAGGCTCTGCACTACAGGCAGAGTCTGGGGAAAGTGTGTGGAGAGAGGGGCCTTTAGAAATGCAGGGAACACTGCTAAAATAAGCATGAAGGATGGGCCCCTAAAAGTGGTTGGCCCTGGTGCAGCCGAAATGGCTGCACCTATGGTAGTTTTGACACTGTTTACAGCCACTTGATATACTGAGAAATAGCATTCCATACTTACTCATCAATCTGAGACACACAAGTTTCCACCTCCACCAGTGCAGACTGGAGTTTGCACAACAGTTTTTGGTATACATCTTGTGTTTCCAAATCTTCATGTTTAAGCAGATATCGCAGACCATGGCCATCCCGTTGACCCAGAGAATGTCCAGATGGTGCTGCCATGGTTGTTATTGTATGCTGTATATACACCATTGGATTGAGTTTACCTAAACAATGTCAGCAACAGTAAATAGTAAGACAGAAACCTTGTTGAACTTCTCTTAACAAAGTAATACTACAATAATAATGATTATAACACAGGTATATCAACACATGTAACACAATAAGTTGTGTTTTTATTGAGGAAACAAGAGTGGCTTCTGTGCAGTACAAATGTTTTCTATGAGCCACTGTATTGTGTGTTGTCTTGTAATCAGCAGTGTGTGCCATGGTACAGTTGTTCTTAATTAATACAAAAATGGCTGGGGGAAACTACATTATCAAACACTGTATGGTGATTACATGTGTGAACACCACCATCTGTTACTTACTGTATGACATATAAAGGTAAAAAACAGATGCCATTGCTGGGTACCCATTATTCCACTTAAAGACTTCAACACACCTAATAACAAATAATGATGCCTTTCTCTTATTCTGCATTTAATGACCATTGTGATTCTATGCAAGAGAGACATGCCCTGCCTCTTAAACATGTTATACTTTCTAGAACATATTTAAGGTCATATTTGCTAAGCAACACTATGCCATAAGACACTGTCTAAACCATTTATTTGCATAGCACCACTTAGTAAATATGGTATTTACAGTATTATATAATACATGCTACCAGCAAATTGAGGTATTTGGGCTTTTCCTTAACTTCGATCAGTGACAGTCTACACAAGGCTTTCAAATTCCCCCACAGACTTACCATTTGATGGATTCAAACTGAATTGTAAATACCATGTAAATTAATCTGATTGCAAATGATTATATAACTAAAAATAGTTGCATAAATGTAGTTGTATATGAAGTCTTAAAACCTTACAAGCCTCCATGTCAAGTGTACAATCATTTAATACAGGGATCTTCATGAATGATAACACCAATCATTCAGAACTAGCATTTTAAGAAACCTAAAACCATACACTTGATGCCTATGATTATATCTATATATATATATATCTATAGATATATATCTATATATCTATATCTATAGATATATATATATCTATATCTATATATATATATATATATATATATATATATATATATATATATATATATATATATATGTATATGTAGCCCCGGTAAGAAATAGTGGGCTACATATCTTTCTCCTACTGGAGTAAGTCCTGTTAAGGGCAGGCGCCAGTAGTAATCATGGGTTTTCCCCCCACCAAGCCCTGCCTTGAGTGATAGAGGTAGGCCCCTGACTCTGTGACAGGCCTGAGACAGAGGGGAGGTCCTGCTGACATCATAAGGGGCAGGGCTGTATCTATTTAGTGGGCTGCTCCTGTGTGTCTCTGAGAGTCTCTGTGAGTGTTCAGTCTGAGTCTGGAGGAGAGAGGAGTCTGTTGGAGTTGAGAGAAAGGAGAGTTCTGTCTGGGAGCTGGAGAGTGTGTGTGAGGAGTCCTGCTTTGGCAGTTGTGCAAGAGGTGAACCAAGAGAGTGGAGAGTGCTGGAGCAGAGAGAGCATGATCTGGAAGTGGCAAGGAGACAGGAGAGAAGACACTCAGCCAATCTGAGTAGAGCTGATAGCACTAAGTGCTGTGGACCAATGCCCCTCACCCTGCTGAGGGGGTGAGGGGGAGATCTACCCCCACCCAGAGAGTACATCCTGGAGGTGGGGGTTGGGGTATTGACACCCCAAACAGCCCATCATGCTAGGGTACAGGCTGGAGGAGAGGAGTGGAAGAATAGACCTGTTACATTTGGAAGCACTGCTGCATATGAACTGCTGCGGTGTATGAACTGTTGTGTGCTGCTGCTGTGTGCTGTATCACTGTTACAAGGACAATAAAGACATTGCTGCTTTTATATACAGACTGTGTGAGAGCTGGATCATTCGCCCTGGGACCAGGGTTTCTCTGTAAGGGTCCCACCCCATATCCCTGGGGCTTATAGAGATGGAGGCGCTGCACCACAAGGACTGCTAAGAAGATGGAGGCATATACCCCAGAAGCCTGGCCCTGTTATCCCCAACGCCAACGCGGGAGACTCAGGCCCTCCTGTTCCAAGCAGGTATGCACCACCATAGTACATGTAGCCAGCCCTCACTACACCCTAGAGGTCCAATCTGCGACCGGGGGGGGGGGGGGACATGGGCTACATATATATATATATATATATATATATATATACATATATATATATATATATATATATACATATATATACATATATATAAGGAGTATTAGTATGTGTGAGAGACAGCTGTGTGTGCATACATATAGCACAGTATGTACAGACATGGCCTTTAGCGCTCATGGGACGAAGCATTTCATTAGCCACAGAACGGTATCATCTATTTATTTTTTGATCATTGAAGCTCGGCTAACACGGTACTGATACCTCTACATGTATATATATATATATATATATATATATATATATATATATATATATATATATATATATACACACACATATATATAGATTTGTGTTCAACATTCTAAGTGGAAACACTGGCACACACTCTGCTAAACACAGTGCCCTACTGTATATGTAATCTTGTCTTTTAGGAATGTCTTTCTTTCATTATTATTTTTTTACAAAGGTGAACACAAATCCCCCAACATGTCTGACCTGCAACAGTGATAATGAAAGCTGAACAACAGGATGAATAATATTGTGATGCTAATATTAAGCAGTGCAGCGTAACATTGTGCATCCTTAGAACCATGTTAAGCAAAATCAAACATTCAATTGCAGAAAACAGTTTGGACTCGTAAAATCCAGTTGCAGTGCGTCCAGAAAGCTTCTCCGCATTTTAAATGGCCGCCCAAAACAGCTGCACACGCTATCAAATTGTATTTCAAGGTGTGTAGTGTGCATCAGACCTGTAGTACTGAATGACTTACATTATTGTTGAGTGAATCTAGGAAGCAGTCATGATCGCAAACAGCATGCATTGCCTGCCAGCCTTATCAGACTGATAATAAACGCTGGGAGCACTAGTTCAGGAGTAGCCAGCTCCAGTCCTCAAGAGCTTCCAACAGGTCAGGTTTTCAGGATAGCCCTGCTTCAGCGCAGGTGGCTCAATCACTGGCTCAGTCAAAGACTGAGGGCCTGTGTCAAAGACTGAGCCACTGATTGAGCCACCAGATATGAAGCAGGCTATCTTGAAAACCTGACCTGTTG
This sequence comes from Ascaphus truei, assembly GCF_040206685.1. Lineage (NCBI taxonomy): Eukaryota > Metazoa > Chordata > Amphibia > Anura > Ascaphidae > Ascaphus > Ascaphus truei. The sequence continues at coordinate 99,933,941 of NC_134484.1, forward strand.
GTAGCTCTCATGGAGTGGAGTTGGCTACCCTTCCTCTAGAACCTTAAATAACATGTACATTTAAAAAAAAGAAGAAGAAGCCTCACCTTGCTCCACGTTTTTATTTTCCTTGTCATGCGATGCATGCTTTCTGCTGTCCAGCTGAACCCCAAAAGCACTACCTACAGAAGTCAAAGTTTTGGGGTATGATACTTCCATCACATTGATGTGGCAGTTTGTGGGACAGAAGTCACTGCTATGCAGGGGTGATATCTTCGACTTTGCTTGTTTGAAGGTAGGCCACGCTCTATTTTTCAATACCCTTGAAAACTAATAGCAGAAGAAGGGAATAATAATACAGTTGCAATAAAAAAAAAAACCAATGTACATATTCAGATTAAGGGTGGAATTCATGAATACCTAATAGGATTTAAAACAGTAGAATAAGAACAATACAGTTTTACTACAGTATGAACTTAACTCTTTTACTAAATGATTAACCATTTTTAGTACATAATTACAGAAGCTAGTTTGCTCTATGGGGGGGGGTCAGTACATCACCAGACCGTCGCTTTAAAAAAAGTGCTGCCAAAGTTCCCATGTTTCCATACATTTTGCACGATTTGTGGTCGGAAATGGGCACATGGTACATAGCTTGCGTAGCCGCAAATGCTTATGGTGTACGGAGTTTATGTCACGTTACTGCTAAACTTGAGCTAGGTTGGGTCTAGGGTTAAGGTTTCACCATCACTGTAGTTTAGTGAAACTTTCATTCTAAGCTCAGCTGAAAGTCTTGATGGAGACTGGACTAAGCATCAAAGATACAATCCACTTCAATATGAAAAGTGAGTTGTGCTGAGAGAGGCATTTAACCTTGTTTCCAGACCATTACTACATGCAACAATAAGCCATCTCTGAAAGAACGAAGTAATAGTGCATTTGTAATTTATAAAAATGCAGCGCTCTTACGGATGGACTTACTATTCTCGTTGCCACGATTTGGAGTGGTAAAGGCGGCTGGAGCGCGGCTGCATTGCGGCCACATCATGGCTACAGCTCTTGTGGCCGGGAGGACAGCAAATTTCCCAGAAGTATTAACGCTGTGGGGGTCCCTGCTTCCCAATGTGACCCCCGCAATATTAATCCTACGCGGCCAGCAACCTGTCTGTAAAAGCTGTGCAGAGAGAAGCAGTCTCTCTCTGTGTCTCCCCGCGCAGCTCTTACAGCTGTTCTCACGCATTTTATTATTTTTTTTTGTACACAAATAATAATAAAAAGCGAGAGTGCGCGGCTCACCTGACAGGTGAACAGTGGTATTTCTCTCCCCAGCTCATGGCCCATCAAGCTAAGGATTCACGCTGCTGGCTTCCATTCAAAAACATGGACCCTTGCCACGGTATCCCTTCAGAACAGTAAACCTTACTGTCCTTGTGGCGCGGGGTGTCCCAAAATCGTGCCACATTCGGGCCGCGTTTGCCCGCATTTTTCTCTGCCACCATGGAGACATTAACTCTTACTACATGTCTAAGATGATTGTCTTCTCTGTAATTTCAACATGCTGTGACAGTACACTGGTGCCTTTCAGTTCCAATAGTCATACAGGGTGCGCGATCCAGTATATCATAGGACGTGACACGCAGGGCTGACACGCATGACGTCAGACCGGCGCGCAGCGGGTTTTGGCGCCATTTTTGGAACTTTTGATTGGTGATTCGCTAGTTACAGGGAATACAAAAAGTCCCCTAGTTCCCCTAGTCCCCCATACTCCTTGATAAAGGACCCCTACGGTCCGAAACGCGTAGGAGCTTTTGTCTCACCCTCTGGGGTTATGTTACTGAGTGTTGATGAATTTATTTTTTCCACCACCTGACTCCCTGGCAGTGCACTATTTTTGCTCTCTTCTTCTTCCAATAGCCATACAGTTGATGTAGAGACAAAGGCACACCTAGTTCATATTCTTTTGATATCCAGTTGTGCTTTTCTTATAACTTTTGCGCTCCAAGTGGAAACCATTTTTGGCATAAACAACGTCTTATGAGAGAAAATTGTGTTGAAGCAATAATAAATGGCTGTATTAAAGAAAAATGTATGCCTCTGTAATGAAGATTTGTTCTCTTTTATGGCCATAAAAAAGCAATTTTACAGAGGAAAGGAAACATTTGTTGGCTGATCAGTTCAAATGAACTTGTGTTCTTTAATATTTGAGATAAGATGTCATCTATCTGAGGGGGAAAAAAATACATATTTTTCTAAAACTTTGGAATGTGCAATGTATTAAGAAAAGCTGTAAGGACATTGACTGAAATGACTTCTCCCACCAGCCCAATCTTGTTATTTATATCTCCCACGCATTCAACTCCAGTGGGAGACCAAATTCCAGATACTCATTTAATCAGGTCGCACATTGGAACACAGGGGTTTTCAATCAGTCTGCAAACATCTGGGACTTCTCAGAGACACCCAACATCTATGTAGAACGCAATGTACTTATACGGTGTACTACAGATGACCGCTGACCTATTTTTAGAAAGTACCTTTCTCGTACGTACTAACAGCAAGGCTGAGGCATTCAATGCAATTTTGGTTGCTATGGTTACACTTTACCTCACAAGAGAAACGGCATTTGTGCATTCTCCTAGACCTAAAACGCACTCAGATTTGTAGATTGCAGGCATGCCTGATCATATGATGTCTATTTCAATGACAACGAACAAAAATACTTTCAAACATCTGCTTTATAGTCTAATAAAATCCCGGAAGCGATCTCAAGAAAGAAATATTGACGGACCTGAAGAAGAAAATGGTTTCCTATAGTTAAGCTTAAAAGTAAAATTTACTACAGAAAGGGAGTTATCATTGTTGCGATCCTGCTGAAGAAAACACTAGGACATTTAAGGCAGGGGGAAGTGTAGAAAGAATGTCATCTAATGTTACTAAAATCTTGTACACTTGTTCAAAATGTCAATTTACCTGCACTGTACACTGTATATATGATACGCACAGAGAAACAAAATACACCGTGTAAATGAATCTCATACCTTCCGGTAGCTAGAGATCCGTCGGTAGATGTGCTCAATTTTCTCCCGGCAAATGACACCAAATCTACTTTGGAGGTCACTTGGAATGATTTCGTTTAAAGAATTCAGGCTGTTGCAGTTTTGCACAAAGTGTTCATCACTTTTAGCTAGGGCCTCTAAAATCTGCAACAACAAACAGAAAAGCAAGGGATCTTAACACACATATCCTTTTTTGAACTGAACTGTACAGGCATACCCTGCATTAACGTACGCAATGGGACCGGAGCATGTATGTAAAGCGAAAATGTAAAGTGAAGCACTACCTTTTTTCCACTTATTGATGCATGTACTGTACTGCAATCGCCATATATGTGCATAACTGATGTAAATTACGCATTTGTAACAGGCTCTATAGTCTCCCCGCTTGCGCACAGCTTCGGTACAGGTAGGGAACCGGTATTGCTGTTCAGGACGTGCTGATAGGCGCATGCGCGAGCTGCCATTTGCCTATTGGGCAATATGTCCTTACTCGCGAGTGTACTTAAAGTGAGTGTCCTTAAACCGGGGTATGCCTGTACAGTACTAAAATGATCTAGGTGGTATTTATGAATTTTCAGAAGTTTTCTCATTTTCAAATAAAATATGTTGGCGAAAATTTCTTAACAGTCGGTAAGTTTCTTGTGAACTAACTAAACTTAAACACATCAGAATACAATGGCCAGCAGTCATCATAGCATGAAACGCGCTTTTGCTGTTGATTCAGCGATATCTGCCATTGACTTTAATGGCAGATATTGCTGATTCCGCCGCAATAGCGAGGATTTCACTTTGATGACTCCCAGCCAATGGCTTTGCTGTTTTGCACAAGTATTTGGCTATTTTTGCAGTGAGAAGGTTTTGGTAAATTGCCCACTAAATTTGTGGTTATTGCAAACATTAAAAACTAGATCTACTAAACTGTCTATACTTTCAGTGAATGAGCTTAAGGATGTAGTAAGGCTCTGGGTCTATGCTGAGAATAGATGCCGAAGACATCATTGATATTGTAAGATCTTTATAATGCAGTGCTATTGGAATATCATTATATTGCAGTATTTCTGTAAGGGAGGTAGAATAACTCAAACATATTCTATACTGTATCATCACTCTTAACAGTGTCAGCAGAATCCACTCATCCATTTGCACCTGCCAGGAATAATGTGGTCACCATTGCTTCCCTATGCAGCTTCTTGGACTATAAGAGGTGGGGAGGAAGTCACAGAATGTCCATTGCTGCCTACATTATTCAGCCCACTGCCCTGTTTCCTCTTGCAAACAAAAAAAAAGGTATAGCATGATGGTACACAGGGGAAGTAACAGGGGCATAGAGGCTGCTGGTAGAGTAAGGAGGAGCTGGATAAGGGTAGGAATGGGGGGTATTTATTGGGTGTGGGAAATGAGCAGAGATTTTGTGGAATAAGATGACAGTTGCTTTAAAAGAAAACAAAACTGGTTGATTATAATATATTCCTTTTATTGTCCACTATTCATGTCCTACCTTGGCAGTCAAGCTAAAGAAGCCCTTTGGTTCAACCATTTTTTCCACTACATGGCACTTGATTCCTGCAGTGCTGTCATATTCATAAATAACTCCATATTCCAGATGAACGTTATCAACCGTAAGACTCACGTGATCCTTCTTCCCATCAATTATTGCCATGGTATTGAACTTATCAATCACCTCTTGAATAAAGAAAATACATTGTAATAAACAATTGTCCCTAAGTGAAATCAGGAGAAAAATAATAATAATAATAATAAAATATAAATATTTTTTTTTTTTAGAAAGTATTTGTGTTATTTGCTTCAGAAATATAATATGGCATTAGTAACCATTGCCAAATAATACTTTAATTCCACTGATTATTGGGTACGCAGGATTCCAATGTACAAGGAAGGTAGAATGACACAAATGACACAAAGTCATGCAAATATTTTCACCTCACAGCTCCAGAAAAATTTACCTGTAGACCATACTGTATATATATATATTGTAAGCTCTTTGTGGCCAATAATCCCTTCACTCATGTTTACTTTCATGTCCAATACTTCATTTATTTTATTTGCAGTGCTTTACAGTTGACATGTTTGTATACTCCTACTGTAATAAGCTGCAAATGTGGTTGCTGCAATCTAAATATTAACAATTACCAATAGTTTGCTTATGTATTAAAGACTGTTCCATTCTGTCCATGAAAAAAAGCCATATACAGGAAAATGAGGAGGATATGTATTATAATGGTGTGTAGAAGAAAACACAATATAATCAAGTAAATTTACAAAGCAAAGATTAGATCAATACAACAAATTACAACACTATTAAAAACATATTGGATAAATACATCAAAAGGATAAATACATCAAAAGGATAAATATGTTAAAGCTGATACATTGTACACAACGAATTACCTTCTACTTTACAATCAAAGCCATCCCCATCATTATCTCCTGGTGGTTTGGTATGAGTTGTTTTCATTATATCCTCCTTGACACTCTCAATGCTGTTATATATCCACTGTATGGAATCTTGCTGAAAATCAAGAACATATTAATTTATAATTTACTTGAAGGCCCTCATCAGGTATAATTAGTTTTATTTCCCACCCACCAACATCTGGAACATACAATAATATTTGTGATATGCTCATTGTAAGTAAATACAGGAAGTATAGCTGTTTTTTGTTTGTTTTTTATTAACTTGTAGTGGTCCCATGGTAGCCAAATGCTTGATCTCAGAGCCTTCGATATAGCTTCCCTTCCCCCACCCCTTGAAACATATCGCAATTAAAACTCACACACAAGAAGAGGTCTAGAGCTTAAACGGCCACGAATTTTATTAACATACAAATAACAGAACAGTAAGTACCAAAAACCCTGCCAGAGTGCTCCACCAACCAGTAAGGCCAATGGTGGTCAACCATGGCCCACAAAACCCACAAGCCCGGCACCGCACAGATACAGCCACTCAGATGTGGAGCCCAGGTACCAACAGAACCATAAGCCCTGCCCTCTCACCAGTAAATGCCACCACTAGGCAATTACTGTACCCAGGAACCCCATCTGGCAAGGATACCCCACACACCAACCAACTAGCCACCGGAGCCTCCAGACCTGCCAGGACCCTTTCCCCCCCGACCTGAATGCTAACATTAAATAAACCCAGGCTAGGGTCAGACAAATGCACCACATCTAGCCGAAACCACTCACTGCCGAAACCACTCACTGTTAACAGTTCAAAAACTGGGTGAAAAAACAACCTGTCACCTGCCTTCGGAACAAGATATTCCCACCGCCCTATTAAACTGGGAAGGAGGAGCCACCCTCCAAATCAGGCAGGACCAGCTGAACAGAATTGCAAAACATACAGAACCCAAATAAGGTCATATTGAACCCCCAAAATAACCACAATATATATATGCGTATAGGTGTCAAAGAGGATGGGGTTCTGTATGTTTTGCAATTCTTTTCAGCTGTCCTGGCTGATTTGGAGGGTGGATCCTCCTTCCCAGATTTGAAGCTCACTCCCTCCCACTTTTAAATGGTTAAAAGCTCACTCCATTGCACCTTCCACACCCATGGGAACCTGCATACAGTTTGATTGTGACAAATCTAATACAGAGTGCTTTTCCTGGTAATGTACAGGTTAATAAGAGCTTCAATCAGACTTAGAACTATGCAACTAATTTTGACAGATTTATTATAAATCATTCTTCCTAGTAATGTACAGGTTATTAAGAATTTATATTAGTGTTAGGACCCTTGAGATGTGGTCTGCCTTGGAGGGGCTCAAGGGCTTACAACACTTTGGCCAAAGGGTTAAACTAAAAGACCATTTTATTCAAAAGATATATATATATATATATATATATATATATATATATATATATATACATATATATATATAGGCACTGTACCATGTATCTGTGTTAATGGATGTAGCACTGAGCTCTGTCTGTGTTTCATGTTCTGTCTCTGGTTTTAAATATATATTGCCATGCTATGTAGCACTCCTCTTTGACACCTATACGCATATATATATATTGTGGTTATTTTGGGGGTTCAATATGAGCTTATTGGGGTTCTGTATGTAACTCAAGATATGAGAAAGAAGGCCTGGCTCTCCACTTACACCCAGCCGGCCCAGCAGCCTACCTGCTCCCGCTGAGCTCCACCTGTCAGGGCTAAGCCTCTTCGGAGGCCTAGCATGCCAGCATGACCACTGATCTGGCACCCTGCGAACTCTACCACATGGACAGTTGGATAGCACCAATGGAGCTCTGCTCCCGACTCTAATGCAAAAAGAACACTCACATTACAAAGACTGCGCCCTAGAACGATGCAGGAACTCAACACATCGGAGCTACCAAATGCACACACCCTCCCCCCACCGCCAGAAGGAAAGCAAGCGTCCTACCTGATCAAAGGACAGAGGAGAGGGGGCTGCAGCTCGGATGTCACACCTCATACACCCAATATCCGACTGTGAAATTTCCCCACCAGGGTCCACAAGAGAACACCAGGTCCCGCAGCTTTCCTGCCAAACAACATGAGGCCCTAGACTGAAGCTGCAGAAGGAGCTTGCACATACGCCTCTTCCCACAAATTCTCCATTGCCCAAATTTATAACTACCTCGCTCTGGCCTGGCCCCCACCTTCCGTCACTACCCTAACACAATACAGCATACAAATCGGTGCTCCTCCTGATTTAGTACAAGTGCAAGATAGTACTAATACTAATATACAAAGTGTTTGTGACTGGGTCATTAAGTGCATTAATCTTAATGTTCAGTGATTTCGTGAAAAATGTAGTATTATCAGTGTATTTATTAATAGTGACAAAAGTACAGTAGAGGGTTGAAAATAAAATCAAATACACTGTACTGCTGTCAAACCCTTGAAGTGTTTGTTGAGTTCTTCCAATGTTCAACTTACTCCAATGTAGGGGAGTGCAATATAACACCAAAAAGAAGAGATAATAACACACAATAGTGTAATTCGTTCTTCAATGTAAAAGAACATATTACACTACCTTGAAGAACATATTACACTATTGTGTGTTTTTATCTCTTCCTTTTGGTGTTATATTGCGATCCATCACTATCCTCCCAGAGGTCCTACAGAACGGAGGTAAATGGGGGAAAGGGGTGACCAACACCCTATCAGTCGTGGTGGCCCTTTATGTAAGGCTCAGGGGTTCCTTTAGAGGTTTTTACTTAATCTGTTTTGGTATCAGACTGCTTTTTGATCTTACACTGTGTAGGTAAAATATACCTATTTAAATTGATAAAATAGACAATAACTTTTACATGAAAGTAATAAAGATGCCATCCTTAACCAACCAGTGTAGTATAATAAATATAGAATGAGAAGTAAGAATCAATTTCCAAAGACCTGTTGAAAATAAATAATATTTTCATTTTAGGTTTCAAATAAGTAACATTTTTACATTAAGACTAATTTTATATTTTTAAGACAACACATAAATACACTGTTTAATTTGTTTTGAGATTAATACAGCCATGCTTCTGGGATTAAAACACTTGAATTGTAATTACTATGTTTACTTTCTGTCTTTACTGTTCCCAATTAGTATTTCGCATACTGCCATTTCCCAGAATCCCTGGCTGCAGGGGAAGCATTACAAGCTAAGAGATAATGGGGAAAAGCAGGGTTGCAGAGCTGTCTGAAACGTGAATGTGCCCACAAGTGATATTTTTACTTGTCGCATACAGTACAAAAAAATAACACTTTTTTTCCACTAGTCATTACTAAGAAAATTGATACACTGAAAACAATTGTAATTTGGTAACAAGTACAATATGTAGAACAGTATAATAATAACTTTAGAACAGGTGGATCTAGCCTGCTTAGTAGAACAAAATGACATTTTCATGTTTCTGTCATCGGCTCCTGTAAATTGCAGTGCATAACTCAGCTTCCCAAAAGCCCATATCACAAATTACATTCCTGAAACATGGTTTCATCAAGGGCACTAAGACCATTTCGGTATAAATATAAGGAAGAAAACAATCTTTTGTAAAAAGAGTCAGTAATAAATGTTGTTTATGTTTCTGTATGTAACACCATGAATATGCTTCTGGCATGCCCTTTTTCTACCAGTGGAGACCAAACTTTACTTAAAAGTGCCCCAGAGCACTTCTTCAAAATCTGAAATATCCCAACATCTGTGTGGTTGATATTGAAAATGATTAGCAATTGTTTCTGATAAGGGGAATAGAATGTAGATAAAGACAACATAGGTGACGTCTGGGTTTCCTTGTTAACCTCTGTGTTTCAGTTATAAATATATTCTCACTTATTTTAAAAATAATTCCTACAATAGCAAGTCGTACAATACTTTCTGCAGCTGGTATCTCCGTTTCATTATTACTTAGATCTATCTTGCAATATGATTCTTTCATTTGGTAATAATGATGGTTGTTGCACCTACTTCTTTGGGGTACAAGCTTTGCTTCGATGAAACATATTTGTTTCACTTATTTTAGTATTGTAGCAGTGCATTATGTTTCCAATATCCTTGTACACAAAGATAAAAACGACAAAAATAATAATGTAAAACAACCCAACTATCCTATTTATTAGCGGACTGTATGACTGGATACAAAAAGATATCACAATGCAATAATCATATAGATTATAGTTAGGCATGCCTACCTGCATGGGCCGCCTGTACTTCCTACAAGCTGTTACATGTGCAATGACACTTGCATGGCTCTCTTTGCTGATATTAATCCCATTCACTTTGATGATGCACTGTCCGGGGTGAAGTCCAGCTACTGCCGCTACCGTTCCTAAAATAAAAAATACGAGGAATACCAAGTCCCAATTAAAATGACAATTCTTTCACGGATTTACAGTCCAGTGGCTGATTATGTTGAATGGCTCTCTTTTAAGCTGAGAAAACCAATTTGAAGAAGACAACACACTGACGAGATATATCAATTTAATCACTTAGAAAAACCTTCTAAACCAATGTGCTATGGGTAAGGTCAAAACTGCTGCAATGCCTGTTTGGCAACCTTGATGACATTGAGGAATTGGATTATTTTAGCAAAACTATAAAGCAATCTTAATTCATTTGCCTTCTATGCAGGTCAAAAAATCCTTCGACATATCAACTACAGCAAAATATTTCAATAAATGTTGTTTCTGCACAAACAATCTTGAATGTATGTATACTTACCTATTTATAGAAAACCAACAATTTACGCAGAACTTTACAAAGCAGACATTAGTATATGGGGAATTATAATGCAATGAGTGCATGCATACTACAAGCACATGATAGGAAGAGGAATCTCTGCTGCTGAGAGTTTACAATATAAATGCTTTGTTGGGAGACTTACAGAAACATCCCTTTGGACAACTAGCATAGTCACAACTAAAGATGGGCGAACAAGTCCAAATCCGGGTCCCGGATTTCTCAGAATTTGCCATTCAAATTTCGTTCTGCGGTGTTGTTATAGTTTCAATCCACGTGGATTCATTCCAAACCGCCAGGAGATACAATCCGTTGACGTATTTTAAGAATCCAATCTGCGGGTTCAATAATCCACGTGCGGGTTGCTGAATCCGCGGATTGGATTCTTAAAAATCCATCATTGGATCGCAGAATCCGCTGATGGATCGTAGGGTTAAAAAAAAAAAAAAAATCTGGAAAAGGCAAATCGCCCTTTTTGAGACTGATCCGCTAAAATCTGCGGACCAAAAGAACCAGACGATCTGCGGCGGATCCAAATCCGTCCAAATAATTCGCCCATCTCTAGTCACAACTCAAAGTTAGAAGTGATTCACTGCGTTGAAATGACATGGTTCAAATTCCATTGTCAGTTCTCCTTGTGACCTTAGTTATGTAACTACTGTATGTATGTATATATATATTGTTTATATATAGTGCTACATATGTACATAGCGTTTCACAGCAGTAATACACGTGGAATAATAATATAAATAATATATATATCTAATAATATAACAAATAATGGGAGTAAACACTTGAGGCATACAAGTAACATTAGGAAAAAAGGAGTCCTTGCCCTGAAGAGCTTACAATCTAAGTGTTACTTTATCTCCCTGTGTCTCATGCACCAACATTAGATGTTAAACTTTTCAGGACAGGAACACATAGTGCCTTCAAATGTACAGTGTTGCACATACATATAGTGCTGAAAAAAAACCCCCATATATTATTAATAATAGAGTGACTAGTGAATTTCAATCCGATTACACATGCTTAGGTACAAAAACTTAATATCAGTAGAAGATCCCACAAGTATGTACAGTATCAAAGCAAAAGTGGAGCCATTCCTACACCAAGATGTTTCAGTGCCTAACATTTAGTCAGAACTAATTTTTGGTCTATTCAGACTTAATTGTCAGCCTTGTGGTTGGATAACTATCAGAAAGGCTACAAAACTATGGAAAATAAACTAGAGCAGATTTATCATAAAAACATTGTTATTTGATCAATTTGGTGCAGTATTTGTGCGCCCGGGAGATTTTGATAAATACACTTGTAACAGAACCCTGTCTCAATGAAGCTTCAATAGAAAGCCTACAGTGGTCTGAGTAATCCAGAAGGAAGATGGTTAATTGCAGCCAATTGATTGTCTTGAGCACACAGAAGGACTGTGTGCTCACATCAAGACACCAGGGGCCAGACCTCTATTCCAGGGTGCAGTGAAATTGGGAACATGCCAGAAGCTGGCTGGCCCCTCAACAGACATCAATCCAGACCCAGAGACTGACATGAAGGGCCACCTGCTTTGAGGTACCATTTTTAGACTTTGGGGACTTAGGTTTGTAAGAGGCTTATCCTCCCAGCCCTGCAGATATGGACTGGGTATGTGAGTTAGCCCTTACAAATGGATAGGCTTTTTATTTCTTTGTGTGTATGTATGTATGTATGTATGTATGTATGTATGTATGTATGTATATATATATACATACATACATATATACACACACACACATACATATATACACATACACACACAAATAAATAAAAAGCCTATCCATTTGTATGGGCTAACAAAAAAAATAAAACAAAAAAATATATATATATATATATAATCAAAAAATAAATAGATGATACCGTTCTGTGGCTAACGAAATGCTTTTATTTGTGCGAGCTTTCGAGATACACTGATCTCTTCTTCCGGCGATGTTACAATTAATGAAGCAAGCAAAGGGTATACTAGTATTCATTATATATATATATATATATATATATATATATATATATATATATCCTTAAACTGTATCATGGGCTGAATAAATGCCACTGTTTAATTTCCCCCAAAACGGTCTCCCTGTCATACCTCTCCACATGTCTCTTACAAAACCCCTAAGCATTTTGTTTCTCTTACCTCTCCCCACAGCATGGACCACAGATGGACCAAAACCTCTTATTTGGAAGCCAAGTCCTTCTGCAGAATCTGGAATTTTCACCGTCCTAGCAAAAATATAGGGTTATAATGTAAAATTCCTCTTAGAAAAAGTAAAACAGGAAATGGCAGTATTCAGTTGATTGTTTCTGAAATTCACAAATGTGTCAAACAATCTGAAACGTAGAATATATCAGTTTAAGCAAACCCCTATCAGTGTAAAACGTGTAGGTTGTGGTGCCTTTAAATAGATCAACAATTGATCTTCAGATTGTTCCCAAATTTCTTAGACCTTACAAGACTGTTAGGCGCCTATATAGTAACATCATGTTTTCATTTTTTATTGTGCGTCATCATTTTAGTGCTAAAAAGTAGTACAAACCTGCATAACATGTATTGTATGTAAAGGAAGTCTGAAGGCATTATACACATGACCCATAGTTCGTGGTATGAAATTAATTTTGAGCCGTTGCGTTATGTTAAATAGCTGATTGATACAATTTAAATTAGAACAGAATTATGTGTGTTTTTAATTTAAATCTAGTATTCGTAATTATACTGTAAATTATTAGTGTGGTATTTTAGCCACGCTGTGAAAATATTATATATACAGTATAATGAAACATCCATGATGTCACGTGATTTTTTGGGTGACACATACAGTAGCAACTTCATTCTTCACGAGCAACATAAACAGACTTTTTAGTGTTTACGACAGGTACAACTTTGCAGACGATTTTAATGCTGCAGACGATTTTAACGCATGTTCTAGATTCGTTTTTGTAAATACCATTAACATACCTTTTTGTGTGCGTCCAAATATTTTATTAAAAGCTTTTATGATGCTTAAGGCGCACATTGGGGGAAAAAAGGTTAGAAAATAGTCGTAAACAAGCGCAAGTACATTTGGCAGCCATTTTACCCCAGATATACCCACATATATACAACGTCTGAAGAAGTGATTTGGGAGGTCTAAAGATTTGGGGCCATAATACAGTATCTATACAGAACTAGAATGCTGGTCAGCATCGGTGTAAAAGCACAGGTTTACTATTGTAGAACATCAGTGCTGTGTGTTTAACTGCATCAGTGTGTCTGTAAGTGTACAAGTGCGTGATCGTGAATTTATGCAGTATTGTTACTGGGCATCAGGCACTGACATTAGCAGGGTCAGCAGTTATAAATGGCAGTGGATATTATCAAAATGTGTTCTTGCAAAAATGTTACCCTGTCTGACTTGCTTGGTCAGTTGTACTGTAGATGCAGGCCCTCGTTTTGCAATGAACCAATGGCAGTGACATGGGTTAAATCTAGATCAAGACATTTAACTATTTTTAAATCATCTTTCAAAGTTAGTTTGTATACATGGTGATCTGAGACATAGGACAGTTTGGATTTCCCTTAGTTACTCCCAGGGGTGTAGCTATAGCCCGGGCAAAGCCCGGTGGCCCGCGCTCTTGGGGGGCCCACTCTCCCCCCCTGTTGTCGCCCATCTGTCTCTCTTCAGATAGAGACAGGCTTGAGCGGGTAGGAGGAGAGCGGAGGATGCCGGCTGCGGAGTGCAGAGCTGATCACAGAATGGGAGGAGGCGAGTAGGGCTGTCTTCCTGATTAACCACTTCCGGCAGCAGGTGGTGCTGCAGAGCACTCCATTGCTGCTCCTCTCTGCATCTCCCGATTCCGTGTGTCTCTGTGTTGGTAAGTGTGTGTCCGTGTTGGTAAGTGTGTGTGTTTATAAGTGTGTGTTGGTGTGTGTGTATTTGTAATGCATATGTGTGTTTCATGCATTAGTTGCATATGTTGCATATGTTTTATGTATATGTATATGTATATGTTTTATGTTTTATGTATATATATTTAGTGTTTTTTTTTTAATATGTTGAATATAAATATGTATTTGTATATTGTATGTGTGTGTTACACTAATGTTGCATGTTTGGTATGTGCGTATATGGTGTAGTTTTTGTCTGTATATATGGGAGGGGAGGGAGGAGAGAGGGGATGGGGGGAGGAGAGATGATGTTGATGAGGGGGGAGTGGAGATGATGATTTGGAGGAGGGGGAGAGATGATGATGATGATGATGATGACAAGGAAGGATGGGGAGAGATGAGGGATGAGCAGGGGAGCGCAATCTTTTCTCCTGCGCCCCTCTGCCGGCTATCCCGCTCTCCCCCCTTCCCTTACCTTGGTTCTGGCTTTCTCTGCGTCATGACGCCACGTTGCCATAGCAACGTGACGTCACACTGCCATGGCGACACGTCTCCAGAAGCCGTCTGAACCAACCGAGTGAAGTCTACAGAGGCCTTTGCTGCTTCCCTGGCATTTAATTTAAGTGCCTTCGGGAAGCGTGTAGGGCGCCCCTCACAGATAATCTAGCGCACACCCCTGAGATAGAGGATCAGGGAGAGAATGGGAGGGAGAAATAATTCTAGTCAGTATTAGTCCCTTTTTGTGATATTATTATGTGCTACACTGGATCTTGCACAGGCAAAGTCCCCCTCTACTCCTTCCTTGGCCGTCAAACAGAGATGAGCTAAACTAAAGTCAGAGTAAGTGCTTAATTAACAAGCACACCACCATTCGGAGGTACATGTACCATAGAAAGCAAAATGTGCTTCATTTCCAATGAGGCTATTTATCAAAGTCTCCCAACTGCAAAATATTTTTTTCAAAAACTGCATATTTACTGAAGCAATAAACCCTACTGTATCCCACGGGACCTTTTTCTTTGAATATTCTGGTGCAATGTTTTTGTTCAAATTTTGCAGATAGGAAACTGTAATGTATAACCCAACAAAAGTCTGCTTTAAATTTGATTAGAATCAGTAATCTGATGACAAGAAGTCAAAGGAATTGATGCATGAAGGCAAATTTGGAGCAAAATTGGTGCAAATCACACACACCGATCTCTCTAATACACACGCTTTCTCTCACAAACATACACATACACATCCTCCTCTTTTACACACAAACACCCCTCTTTCAAACACATACCCCCTCTCACACAGAGAACCCTTACACATCCATCCTTCCTCCCTCTATAACATACTCTTGCCCCCTCTCATACACAGACACACTCACAACTCCTCCCCCCCCCCCCAGCCAGCACCATCCCCTGGACTTCACAGGTGTTGCCTCCCGCTGAGCGCGGTGCGTCCTGGTACCAGTTCTGCTCTTCCACATGGGAAGATGGGCTATGAATTGTGGGACCTGATTTTCAGTGCTCAGTGGCTGAATAGTTGTGCCCCACAATTCATAACACAGCTCTCCCCACTCGCAGTGGACAGAGAACGTGGGAAGAAAGGGTGAAAATATATAGCATTGGCTTCCGGCACCGCACCGCCCCGCTTCTCAGAAGCAGTAAGCATTTTAACAACCAGTTCTGGAAAAACGTGCGAACCGGCTGAATGTCATCCCTGAACACAGTAACATTTGAGATGAGGTTGAAAAAATACATATATCCACCAAGTTCCACATATGTTAAAATGTAATCAGCTAAGATACTCATCCTACATTAATACTTATATTTATAGTATATTGAGCCAGAGGAAGGCAAAGAAAAAACCCCAGTGAAACATTTGCCAATTATGTCTCATAAAGAGAGAAAAAGAATTCCTTCCTGATTCCAGTAATGGATCAACATCCTTCCCATGTTTACTTATTTAGCATATCCCTGTATAGCTTTCCTTTCTAACAAGATGTCTGACCTTTTCTTAAAGATATCTATTGCCATAACAGTCTCCATGGGTAGTAGATTCCACATTTTGACTGCCCTTACTGTAACGACCCCATTCTTTTGCTTCTGATAAAATCTCCTTTCCTCCAGCGTCAAGGGATGACCCTGTCTCATTTCTGCTGTACTTGGAATGAAAAGTTCCCTTAAGGTTCCTGGTAGTGACCCTGAAAATATCTGTAAATAGGAATCATAAATCTTATTGGATGCCTTTTTTCTAATATGAACAATCTTAACTTGGATAGCCATTCATCAGACAGTAAGTCAGACCTTTATCCCCTTTATTTCTTAGGGGCACAGTTCATTGTGTCTTTTGTATTTTCAATGGATCGTGTCCAAAACCATACTACATATTTAAGGTATGGTCTTACTAGGGATTTATATAGTAGTCAAATTATGCTGTCTTCCCTTCCATCGATACCTAGTTGTATGCATGATAATAGCCTGAAAATGAGCACCATTGCTAAGCCTGCTGTCTACAAGTACTCCTAAATCCTTCTCCATCAGTGATTCTCCTAATTTTGACCCAATAAGTTTGTAGGTAATACGCTTATTCATGCTTCTCTAATGCCTAACCTTACATTTATCTGTATGAAACTGTCCAGTTGTAGGGGCCTATTCTAGTAGCTCTGAAGAGACACTTTAGAAGCAGATTGGCATGCGTTGCTATTCTGTAAGCCTTTATCACATGTCCAATCCGTGTCTAAAAGGCTTTTTTACAAGCGGTTTCTCTGGCTCAGCCAATCCGATCAGTTTGTCAAAAAGGCATTCAACTCGCATTTTCTTACTAAAACTGCTATTCTAGTAGCAAACCACTTCTACAAACTTGCATTTTATCATGCCACCTGAATGGTAACGAAATAAATTGCAATTGTGAGTTACATCCAGAGCTTGAAATATGGGTTTGGCTGAGAGTAAAACACCTATAAATCAGATTGGGGATGGATTTAACACCACCTCTGGTCATTCCGCTTCTAAAGCTAGTACAATCCATGCGTTTTTACTGTTAAACAATGCGGTTTGTCACTTTTTTAGACGTGGTTTAGAAGAAGTGATTTGCAATAGAGTATAGGGTTTTTTCTCATTCCTCAACTTCTGAACATGACAAACCATGCAGTTTGGCAATGACAACTTTGGAGCTACTAGAAAAAGCACCTGAGACGTTTGTAGAGAAATTACATCCTACTCTAATTTTACTGCTTTACATCATTTAGGGTCATCAGTAAAGCTGGAGATTTTTCTCTCCATTCCTTCAAGATTATTAATAAACAAGTTGAAATACTGAACGCTGAGTTATTCCACTTACCACTTCAACCCAACATGAAAAGGTTTTATTGATGACAACACTCTGCTGTCTATCCTTCAACCAGTTTCCAATCCAGGTGCAAATAGTGTAACCCAAATCAATTTCCTTTATTATGTACATGAACCTCCTTTGTGGCAATGTATCAAACACCTTTGCAAAATCCAAGTAGAGCCCATCCACTGAATTGACCTAAATTCCTACATACTGCCTAAAATAAACTAATAAAAATGTGTTTGACCTGTCCTATCCCTCATAAATCCATGCTCACTATTACTAATAATATTGTTGTCCCAAATATATTCCTGAATATTTATTATTAATAAATCTTAAAGTAGCTTCCCCAGAATAGATGTCAGGCTAAGGCCTCGGACATGGTGACATTCACAGCGCTGACGCTCAGGCTCTCCTGCTCAAGCAGGAGCTTTTTTGTGTCCCTGCATGAGCGTCAGCGTGCACGCTTGTGAGCCTTTGGCGGGGCTAGCGTGCCACGTCACGGCGCCGACGTCACGGACTGCCATTGGCTTTTGGCGGTCTCGTGACCGGCCCTACACTTCCCTCAGCGGGAAAATTTAAATTGTGCTGTCGGCTGCAATTCCACACGCCTCTGCACACCTGTGGAAGCGCCATCTAAAGCCTTGCTCATTGGGGATGATGTTTCCCCTCAGCGCAGCTCAGCGCGGGTCAGCACGGTCTTTTTGACCATGGCCCTAGCCTTACAGGTCTGTAATTCCCTGCTTGTGACTTTGCTCCCTTTTAAAATAGGGCACCACATCTTCTTTACACAAATCTTGTACTAATGAGCCTGTAGAAATGGAGTCCTTGAATATAAATATAAAGGTCTGGCTATGCCTGAACTGAGCTCCTTAAAGTCCCTTGGATGCATGCAATAGGGGCCAGGTATTTTATTTACCTTAATTGTATCCAGCCACCTTTGCCCTTCTTCCTGTGTTAATATTCACGTTCTTACATTTGGCATACATTTTCTTAGTCTTTGTGTGGTGTGTGTCATGTTTAGACATACAGTACAAATGCATTTGGATTTGTTTGCACCTCTTTTTCACCAAGAAAAACTTAACTGAAAATTCTGACGCATTTATGGTTGACAAAAGTGCTGCATACTTGAAATTTAATATTACATACAATTTACATATGTGCGCCACAGACAACATCCAAACTCTATCTCCACCACCTCGCATCATTCATTTCCTTCTGAAAAATTGGTTACATACAGTACATTGGTGCACTGAGACGTACTAACTTGCTATACTTCTGTGCTTCTGTTTAACATGAAAATCCCTTATAGCAACATTTTATACATAGCCCCTATAGACTCTGATACTTGGCCCCTAGAGGGACTGTGGTCCTTATTCTTTAAGGTGTGATCAGTGCAGATGACGTGCTATCGCATGAAAGCCCCATTGAATTTAATGGGGCGTTACTGCGATAGAACGTCATCTGGGATACTTTACCTTACAGAATAAGCCCCTATAGCTTACAATAAAAAGTAGGGTTATATTTTCTGATTGTGTTGCTAGCCGAGACTTGACCAAATAATGCAGCCATATAAAAACATTCCACAAGAACAAAACGAAAATAAACTAACAGGCACTGAAGCAGTAAATGACTATATTAGTCTTGTGACCTGTGATTAAAGTCCACAGTTTTCATGTCACCTAGGGCAATAGGGCTTGAATGGGATCAGCAGAGATGACACTTCCAGTATGTATTCAAATAAGACAACTATAAAATGCAATTTGAAGCAGACAGGTATGAGAAGGATCCGATTACAGATATTTTTCATGTTGTAGTAAAGAAAAGAGACAACATGTTGCATCGGCCTGCTTACATTCAATTATGTATCACCAACAATTACGAATTATGGCCACAGTAAAAGAGAAGTCAAACATTATCAAACGTGAGCCAGGAAAAAAAGCTTTATTAAATCAAGAAGATAGGAACCCACAGATGTTTCACATCCAATCAAAAGGCTTTTGTGAAAACGCAATAATGCTGTCTTTTCTTGGCAGCATTTCATCAAGAATAAATTAGCTATGAGGTCTGATTCTTTCTTCTTACTGTGCTGCAGATTGCTGTTAGGTTACAATGGTCCTAGAGTCATCAAAGTTCGATAAGGCAAAAATGCGTTATTACCGTGAAAAAAATGCGTTGTTGTTATCATCAAGTCATCATTGTAGCATCGCTAATAATAACGCATTTTGGAACTTATCCGTTAAAGATATCGGAACCAGCCAAAAACGCAATTTTTCGCCTTATCGTGCCAGTCATCAAGTTCCCAACTTGATCTAAAACTGATTGACAGCACAAATAACATTTTTTAGCACCTACTTTAGGCTGGCTAACTATAGCCCTATCTTGCCTATGTATACACTACAGTACATTGGCCATTATATACATAGACAAGATAACCTATACCAACCTGGAGTAGGTGACAAAAAAAATACATACAGCATATTACAGTACATATGGATCCGTTAGTAGCCCAAGGGGTCAGCTAGTCATAGGTTTCCATGATTATCTGACTACTAAGGGCTACAAAGGGATTCATATTAAACTACACTACCTACCCCACTTATTATCCTTAGTGGCTAGTAAAGCATTGTAATCCAATGCTTTAGTAACAGCTAAGGCAAAAATGGGGTTAAACCATACAACCCCTCAACCGAGGGGCCTAACAACTTTCCCCAGCATAACTACCCCATCACCCCCTTGCCCACCCCCCAACAAACCTAAACCCCCCCTCCCCCTCTGACTAATGGCCAATAGTCCTGTTAGCCAAATGTGGCTATTAGGGCATTTGGCCATTAAAAGGAACAAAACATCACAAATAAATAAAAAAATACAGAACATATTAAATAAATACATTTAAAACATAAATTCAAGTTGGAAATAGTGGGTGCTCCAAAAGTGACAGGATATTGTATAACAGACCAACAAGGCAAACTCATTCATTTGGAATGGGTAATAAATGATGATAAGTGAGAAGTCTTATAGAAATAATGTTCCATCCTGAAGGAAGCAGTCAGTATTGTTATTCCACACTGTTGTGACCGCATCAGTGGTAAGACAATAGTTAATTGATAAGACAAAAGTAACTCGCGTATTTCCATCTTGAAAGTGTCCTTGTGAATAAATGATATATAAATCCTTACACACTCCTAGAGTTTCCTTGGTGTCCTAATGAGGCGTGACCAGCTGCAAGCAGGTAGATCCAAGCAGGTAAACAAAAGTATCAGCAGCGCACAGCCAGGGAGCCAGGTAGGACTGATATAAAAAAATACTTTATTGAATGTTAAGCATCACCAAGAAGGTGTAAAAACCTCCAACATGTTTTGCTCCTTGCAGTGCTTTATCAAGGAATACTAAAGGAGTAAGTACTCCTTGATAAGCACTGCAAGGTGCAAAACATGCAGGAGGTTTTTACACCTTCTTGGTGATGCTTAACATTCAATAAAGTTTTTTTATATCAGTCATGCCTGGCTCCCTGGCTGTGCACTGCTGATACTTTTGTTTACTGCTTACATTTAAAACATAAGCCTATTGATTGTCACTGTAGCTACCTAGGCCATCTCAATGGGAGCCTAGATTGTCACATTGGCAATCAATGGGAACCTGGAATAAAAATTGGTTAGTTACCCCACCCTTGCTGTAGGCTGTCCTCATTCTGAAGGTGGAAATCCCCGGTACTAATCCACAAAGGCCAGATGGCCACCCAAAATAAATACAATTTAAAAAAAAATTTATCCAAGGCCTGATGACCCAAAAGCCACACAACAACACAAATAATCCATGCCCAATGACCAAAAAAAGGGGGGGAGGGGGGGAACAAAAATTAATCCTTGCGGGAAGAGTCTTTTTCAGTAAGTATTTATTGACTTCTCTCCTTTTCTTCTTAACTTCTTTAAAGATGTCTTCTGTCTACTTCTTGAATCTTCACCACTGAATGTGGCTTCTAACCTGACTTCCGGTCAATGATGTCATAAAAAAGAGAGGGAATCAAATGGTCCATCAACCAACCTAGTTGGTTGATTTACCATGTAACCCCATTACACATGTTCTGCAGCGGCCCAGGCCACTATAAAATACCTAGGCCCTCACAGAACATGAGCTGTCAGGGTAGAGGCCACATCCAATGCGAAGATTATAGAAGAAGACAGAAGACCTATTTAAAGAAGATAAGAAAAAAAAACTATAAATATTTACTGAAGAAGACTCTTCAAGCAACAGAGGATCGAGAGCTTCGTGTCAAATTGAGGATCCCAGACCGGTGGCCATAGATGGCCTTGGAATATAAATAGGTCTGGGAATACAAATAGACCATTAGGCCTGCATTTATTTTTATTGTGGGTTTGTTTTCTTTCTTTTTGGCTATCTGGTGTGGA
The DNA here is from genome assembly GCF_040206685.1 of Ascaphus truei. Taxonomy (NCBI): domain Eukaryota; kingdom Metazoa; phylum Chordata; class Amphibia; order Anura; family Ascaphidae; genus Ascaphus; species Ascaphus truei. The sequence continues at coordinate 99,955,823 of NC_134484.1, forward strand.
TTACTAGTTTTTTTAAATGTTTTTTGGGCCATTGGGTTTTGGATTATTATTTATGATAAATTTTGTTTTGCGTGGCCATGTCTTAAATATATATATTTTTATTATGTTATGTATTCTTTTTATTTATATGTAATGATTTTTTTTAATGCATGTCAATTTTTTTTCTTTTTTTCTCCAAATATACTGGACACAATGGTGAAAGGTGCAATGCGCTCGTGACACACTCACACACACCCCTCTCACCTCTCTCTGCTTCATGCTGTTTCCTCCTCTCCTTGGCCCCACCCCCAGGCTCTTGACACTCCTCCTGATTGGCTGCATTACCCAGCAGCAGCCAGTGAGGATACAGGAAGCTACTAAGCCCCCTACAGTAGCAATAGCCCTACTCTCTCCCTGCTCAGGGAAATCCGCACGGACCCCCAAGCTGGTCAGGTCACTATGTCCAGAGAGATAATACCAGACACACACATGTCCAGTATTACCTCTTATTTTTTACTGGACAGAGTGTCCAAATACAGGACCTTCCGGTTCAATACTGGACACCTAGCAACCCTACAGGGAGAATGTAGGGAGAATGAGTGGCTCAGTGAGTAAAGACACTGACTGGCACTGGGTTTGTAGGAGGGGAACCTGGTTCAATTCCTGGTGTTAGCTCCTTGTGACCTTGGGCAAGTCACTTTATCTCCCTGTGCCTCAGACACCAAAAACATAGATTGTAAGCTCCACGGGGTAGGGACCTGTGCTTGCAAAAATTAAAAATGTCTCTGTAAAGAGCTATGTAAAATTAGCAGCGCTATACAAGAACATGCTAAAAAAAATAATGTAGGGGTTAAACCCTGGTTTGCCTTACCTACTAAGGTAGCAAATGGGGGTACGTAGTGTAGTTTTTTTTAATGTATAAACCCCCTTTATACCTGTCGTATACCATGGTAGCATCAGACACCAATGGGTTAATGCAATGTGTACCATAGGGACAGCCTCATATTTAGACATAGGCTTACTAGGCCTGGAACAAGGGCGGCACATTTCTGGGAGGCTGGTGTGGCGGTTACATACGCCCCGCTCTCTTCCCCACAACAACTAAACTGATTGCCGGCAGAGTGCGTGGGGTCTCTGTAAAGGTCTCTTATCTCCTCCTGCAGCGTCGCCCCTCCTCCTTCTGCAGTGTCAGGGCACGTCACGTGGTAACGTGTTACCATGACACTGTGATGTCACATGGTGTCCTGTTGTCATGGAAAAACATCGCTATGTGACAATGACGCTATGATGCTACAGAAGGAGGAGGAGGCCAGGGGGGCAAAAAGTTAAGTGCCTCAGCCAGCAAAATTCTAAATCCGGCCCTGCATAGGGATCGGTACTAATTGATATTACAGAAGACTATGGTAGACATAGTAGTAATGCTATCCTAATATGGTAATTAATGCATTTTTAACGGTCACGTTTATTGCCGCATCACGACTACGGTTAAAATTTTGCACCCCTAAATTATTACTGCAATTTTGGAAGACATAGGTCATATATCTGCTGTAATAAGAAGTGATAAAAAAAATTGCCAGGTGCAATATATATATATTGTACCTGGCAATTTTTTTTTATTAACATAGATATATGTTATTTTTACTGAGTTTGATGACTCTAAGCCAGGGCTGCACAACACGCGGCCCGCGGGCCGCATGCGGCCCGCCTAGCCTCTCTGTGCGGCCCTCGATGAGATTTAAATTTTTTTTTTAAAAACTTTGAAAAAAAAAAAACTGGAAAAAAAAAAAAACTTTGAAAAAAAAAATTAAAAAAAAAAAATGGGTGCGATTCCCCGCGGTCCCGGCGCGCATGCGCAGGGCTTGCTCCCGCTCCTTGCGCCCGCCCCCGCTCGCAACGTGGGACAGAGGGGGAAGTCACAGCCAGCTGAGCTCTTCTGCGGCCGCTCCCACCCCCCCCCTGATCCGAACGTGGATATGTGCAGGGGGGTGAGGTGCATTGAGGTGAGGTGCAGGGGGTGAGGTGCAGGGGGGTGATGTGAGGTGCAGGGGGTGAGGTGCAGGGGTGATTGGAGGTGCAGGGGGGTGATTGGAGGTGCAGGGGGGTGATTGGAGGTGCAGGGGGGTGAGGTGCAGGGGATGTGATGTGCAGGAGAGGAGAGGTGATGTGCAGGAGGGGTGATGTGAGGTGCAGGGGGTGAGGTGCAGGGGTGATTGGAGGTGCAGGGGTGAATCGAGGTGCAGGGGTGATTGGAGGTGCAGGGGGGTGATTGGAGGTGCAGAGGGGTGATTGGAGGTGCAGGGGGGGTGAGGTGCAGGGGATGTGATGGGCAGGAGGAGGGAGGTGATGTGCAGGAGGGGTGATGTGAGGTGCAGGGGGTGAGGTGCAGGGGTGATTGGAGGTGCAGGGGTGATTGGAGGTGCAGGTGTGATTGGAGGTGCAGGGGTGATTGGAGGTGCAGGAGTGATTGGAGGTGCAAGGGTGATTGGAGGTGCAGGGGGTGATTGGAGGTGCAGGGGGTGATTGGAGGTGCAGGGGGTGAGGTGCAGGGGATGTGATGTGCAGGAGAGGGGAGGTGATGTGCATTAGGGGTGATGTGAGGTGCAGGGGGTGAGGTGCAGGGGGTGAGGTGCAGGGGTGATTGGAGGTGCAGGGGTGATTGGAGGTGCTGGGGTGATTGGAGGTGCAGGGGTGTTGGAGGTGCAGGGGTGATTGGAGGTGCAGGGGGGTGATTGGAGGTGCAGGGGGGTGATTGGAGGTGCAGGGGGTGATTGGAGGTGCAGGGGGGTGAGGTGCAGGGGATGTGATGTGCAGGAGAGGGGAGGTGATGTGCAGGAGGGGTAATGTGAGGTGCAGGGGATGAGGTGCAGGGGTGATTGGAGGTGCAGGGGTGATTGGAGGTGCAGGAGAGAGTGATGTGAGGTGCAAGGGGAGAGAGTGATGTGAGGTGGAGGGGGGGAGAGTGATGTGAGGTGCAAGGGGAGAGAGTGATGTGAGGTGCAAGGGGAGACAGTGATGTGAGGTGCAAGGGGAGAGAGTGATGTGAGGTGCAAGGGGAGACAGTGATGTGAGGTGCAAGGGGAGAGAGTGATGTGAGGTGCGAGGGGAGAGAGTGATGTGAGGTGCGAGGGGAGAGAGTGATGTGAGGTGCAAGGGGAGAGAGTGATGTGAGGTGCAGGGGGGGAAAGTGGTGTGAGGTGCAGGGGGGGAGAGTGATGTGAGGTGCAGGGGGGAGAGTGGTGTGAGGTGCAAGGGGAGAGAGTGATGTGAGGTGCAAGGGGAGAGAGTGATGTGAGGTGCAGGGGGAGAGTAATGTGAGGTGCAGGGGGGATTGGAGGTGCAGGAGAGAGTGATGTGAGGTGCAAGGGGAGAGAGTGATGTGAGGTGCAAGGGGAGACAGTGATGTGAGGTGCAAGGGGAGAGAGTGATGTGAGGTGCAAGGGGAGAGAGTGATGTGAGGTGCAGGGGGAGAGTAATGTGAGGTGCAGGGGGGAGAGTGATGTGAGGTGCAGGGGGGGAGAGAGTGATGTGAGATGCAAGGGGAGAGAGTGATGTGAGGTGCAAGGGGAGAGAGTGATGTGAGGTGCAGGGGGGGAAAGTGGTGTGAGGTGCAGGGGGGGAGAGTGATGTGAGGTGCAGGGGGGGAGAGTGGTGTGAGGTGCAAGGGGAGAGAGTGGTGTGAGGTGCAGGGGGGGGGAGAGTGGTGTGAGGTGCAGGGGGGGGAGAGTGGTGTGAGGTGCAGGGCAGGGAGAGTGGTGTGAGGTGCAGGGGGGGAGAGTGGTGTGAGGTGCAGGGGGGGAGAGTGGTGTGAGGTGCAGGGGGGAGAGTGGTGTGAGGTGCAGGGGGGGAGAGTGGTGTGAGGTGCAGGGGGGGAGAGTGGTGTGAGGTGCAGGGGGGGAGAGTGGTGTGAGGTGCAGGGGGGAGAGTGGTGTGAGGTGCAGGGGGGGAGAAAGATGTGAGGTGCAGGGGGGTATTATGTGTGTGGTGTGCAGGGGGGTATTATGTGTGTGGGTGAGGGGGAGATGAGGGTATGAGAGATAGATGGGGAGTATCGCAAAGGTTGATAGTGAGGGGTTCTGGGGGAGATATGAGGATGATGATGAGGGGTGCTGGAGGAGATATATGAGGATGATGATGATGATGATGAGAGGTGCTGGAGGAGAGATGATGATGATGATGATGATGATAATTTTACCCGTGCGGCCCAATTTTTTTTTCCTTGGAGCAGTTCGGCCCTTCTCGCTTTACGAGTTGTGCAGGCCTGCTCTAAGCCAATGTTTATTACTGACTTTTCGCAGATAAAGAATTCTCCATTGTTATATTCTTTTAATAGTGCTCTTAAACATGCCCTTACAGTATACACGCATGACAAATATCTTCAAACATATATCTCTGCTTAATCTGCCTGTTTACTAAATACCAGCATCCGTGGACAAATAAATGCTGTGCATAACTAGACAGATTAATGGTGTAATTACGGGAATGTACATCAAATGTTTCCATCTTATTCCAAAACGGAGAGGGATTTATTTATTTTTTTTGACAAATACATTTAAGTTAAACTGTCTGCTTTGTGAATATAAATGCCAAGGTCACAGACTGGAAAGGGCATCTCTCCATGAAATAGCTACATTGAATTTAGTTTATAATGGTACTGTATGACTTCGGGGACATTTAAGGTAAACAGTTTTCACTGGTGATTGTACTGTATGTAAAGAATGGTCCCAATTAATCCAAATAGCAATACTTGCTTTAATCCTTAACCCACTTCACACACACTAGGGCAAAAACATCATTTCACAGTGATCTTCAAATCGCTGCTAAAAGTGGAAATTTTCACACCTACATGTTCACTTTGCAAAAAGTGTTTTTTTAAAGAAGCATCAGCCATTACCAGCATTTACTCCATTTAACACATGAGCATCTTTCATTTGCTTTGGTCCTAAGAGGAACTAACCCACTATTTTAATAGCAGCTCCCATATAGGAGGGATTAGGTCTCTGTTTCCTTTAACTCATTTCACGTTTGGGTTTGCATAAGAATTTGTGAACCCTATCAAAATGGTCCACTTTCTCACCAGTAAGTGAGCAGTGGTTACCTTACTATTTTCCATCATTTTCATTTTTGGAGCGAACAGTGAGTAATTTACTAGAGGAAATGACTTCGCAGTTGGAAATAGAATTAAACAAAACTACTGTAGGAACGATTAATAGCCACAGCCAAGACTATTCAGTGGCCAACGGGAAAAAACAATCTGTACAAGGAACAGTAGGAAATAAAACAACAATCTGAGTTTGGCTGAACAAATATATTTAATTAAGACAAATTATGGGGGGAAAAGAGACTAGATTGGAGTGCAACATTTTTCCACTTTCATTTTGTTACTGTATTATGTGCGTATTCCTGTCTCCAATATTTTATAATGAAATCCTGAGGGAAAATAAACTCATCTAATTGAAATGGCTACATGTTTTACAAGTGATGTGGCAGATTAAATATTCTAAGAGACAGTAACATTTTTTTTTAATTAAGTCAAATGTGATATTGGTAGATTTGCCAATACAGAGTTCTATGCAACTAGAGAAAGAGCCTGAATGGGACACTTTTTGGCCACAAATGGTCACGGAGTGGCCCTGTGATAGTCTGCTGCTATTCACTCTTTGGTCTAACGTGGACATTCTGATAATGTCAGAGGCTAAACGCGCTGCATTTGCTGAAACTCCCAAGTAATATTTCACTCTGTCTGTAATTCACTTTTAAGATACTAAATGGCCTTTACGAAAGTTTGTAAAATGTTCACATTTTGGGCCTCATGCAGAGAGCAGCGAATTTAAAAATTGGCGAGTTTAATAAAAAGTAGCTTTTTTGGAGAGTTTTATTCTCCATATGCAGAAATGTGCGAATTCTGCAATGTTTGGCATTAATGCGTGTGGCGAGTTAGAATTGGAGAGATGCGCGCTGCAGAAATGTGTTAAAAAAAATCGCGCATTTTTTTTCCCCTTTCCTATAGGCGGCGAGCTCCATCTACTTGCCAACTTTTCTTGGCGAGGCAAATAGTAGCAAATCGCGCCATTTTCTTGGCGCGAACAGCCGCTAGATGCTGTTCGCGGCTCTCTGAATTAGGATATTTTTAAAACTGGCGAGATGTAGGTTCTCGCCAGCTGCGCGGCGAGATTTTGAAAAAAAAAAAAAAATGGCGCGTTTTCCGTAACTCGCCATTTTCGGCAGTTTTCTGCGCGAATTTCCCCAAAAAATGGCGAGATTTGAAATAGCGCTGCTCTCTGCATGAGGCCCATAGTTAGTTATGCATAATGAATATCGAAAAATTTGTAAGTCTTCTAAAATATAACTACAGTACCATCACATGAAGATACTCTTCCGGCAGCCTAATTATCATTTATTTTATTTTGATGAAGGCCACTTGTAAAATCGAAAAAAAGTTAAATACAAGCAACATATTCCATATTTCATACTTTTACTCTTGTACACACTTGATGAAATTAGGCAACAGAACATTTAAAATGCATTTAGAGCATTTTCCAAAGCTCACATTTTTATTACTCACAAATTAGAGGTTATTTAGGTTCTTCTACATCAAAAGAAACATGTGAGGTTTAAAAGCTTGTACACTATAAACCACTGTGGTCTAATAAAAGGTATCATACTAACTATTTTTTTCCACATAAAATAAGGGACAAACATTGCTACAATTCTTTTTTTGTACACATGACTAGATGTAGCTTATAATCTGCCAATAATATTATACTTTAGATTGAAACCCTGATTGAAAAAGCTATTATTCATTTTTACTAAGAAAATGTCTACACAAGTCATATTCTGCTGCCCAGCATACGCTGATAATGGATCTTTAGCAGTTCCCAGTAACAGACTGCCTACTGCCAAATACTACTCCCTGAAGCATGGAAACACTGCATCCAATTATGGCAAATTGTGGGAAACTATGTCCGACCCTCCATGCAGTGCTTTTTAGCTGTGATCAGAACCAATGAAATAATTAACTGTATCCCATTATGTACCACTGTCACATTGCCAATGTCCACTGAAGCGCGTTTAGAGTTTCAAGACGAGTGTAGCAATGAGCTCCGTTGTTGTTCATAAAATACAAAACCTCAATCTCAACACTTTTTTCGCTACATGATTCATAACATGTTCTGCCACAGAACAGAAGGCTAGAGAGTTGCAGTACAAGAGAGCGCGCATTCTCTGACATTTTTAACACTTAGTTCATAATTAAGAGTATGTTTATTATCTTTTAAAATGGTGCCCTAAAAGCCAACCTTTACACTGCACAAAAAGGAAGTAACAGAAACAACGTCTCTTTTTGGACAGGGTTATTAGGACATACGCTAGAGTTATTAGGGCACATACAGGACACCTACAAGCTCATATTGAACCCCCAAAATCACTGGATGTGCACTGAGCTCTGTCTGTGTTTTATGTTCTGTCTCTGGTTTTAAAAGTTATTAGGACATACATACAGTAGAGATGTGCAATACTTTGCTTGTCCTTTTATAGCCAAGAAAAAAATTGCAGCGGGATCAGAGGTACAGTATCTCTCCACATGTTGTATAGAGGAGTGTTTTGAGAGGTATATACATTAATGGGTACTCTATCTCCTAAAAATCCTATTTCAGGGTCTCGCCTTAAAAAGAATTCTCGAAATTGCAAATTCTTGGTGGAAATGTGTGTGTTTTTTTTAAATTACATTTTTAGCCCTTTGAGACCTATCAAGGAAGCAAAAATGCAGGGGTGGTGGAATCCCTAATAATTTTCCAACTGTATTTTGGATAGTTTTGTACATTTCTACTAAAAACAGGACTGAAGATGAAAGGGGTAAACAGCTAAAGTTAAATATGTATCATTTCAGCTGAGTTTTCAGTACAGCATTGCAGTAACCGTGTATGTCCTGTATGAGAGGTATAGATTTGTTGTCAATTTTGATGCTTTTGGGGGGTAATTTATAGATGGGATTCTAGATAATAATCTCATAATCTCCCTGGTCTCTTCTTCTCTCTCAAGCGTTCTAATCAGAGCAATAAGAAAGCTCTGCACACTGCAATTCTATCTGCTGCATGAGGAATGCACATGCTCTGACACTATAAGATATCACTACATGCATTGTATTTTTAATGTGTTTTAGTCATGGTTACTTTTCAGAGTAAATGGTGACACTACCGTCACAATTTATTTAAAAAAAAGAACAATATTAAGAATAACAACACCATTCATAAAACACAAACATGTTGTTAGTAGATAGCTTCAGAATGTGTCTTAATATAGAAATGGGCAAAGGTGACTTACTCCCTTGGTTTTGTGCTCATCAGGATCCTCAGAGGCTTTCTGCTATTCAAGCAAGTTTTCAGGAAGCAATCCACTTCATGAAAAGGTCTCAGGAAAACTAGGTCACCATTCACAGCGTAGATTTTTTTCCCGACTTCCATTCCTGACAACTAAGTAAGATAGCAGAAAAAAAACAGAAATTGTTTTTATTTTGTGAAACCCTCCGTGATTGATAGTACTGTATATCACAAAAATAAATACAATAAGGCTGCTCAAGGTTCATCTGCCGAAGTTATTACAGCCATGCATTGCACATCCTCCAGCAGATGAAACAACAGACTCTTTGTATAACAGTTGGACATTTTTGATACGACAAAAAAATTAATTGTAACTAATATTGTGACTGTTCAAAATGTGAATTCTCAAGAGAAACTTTGGAATATTATAATACTTACAAATGTCTGCAATGAAACAGACCACATCATGCATCAGTGTAGAAACCCTAGCGATTGTAAGCTCTTCGGGGCAGGGACTCCATTTTCTAATCTTACTTTCATGTCTGAAGCGCTTATTCCCATTATGTGTTATATTATTATGCCTCGTGTATTACTGCTGTGAAGCGCCATGTACCTGGATGGCGCTATATAAATGAAGATATACATACATACATAACAACTATTAAAGCATTCTGCTTTATCTTGTAAATAAGAACGCATTATGGGCAAAGTATACTAATCAACCCTGCGGATGACATTGGAAGATGTGGCATGGCAAGGTGCTCTGACAGTGTGGAAGAAGTCATACCACTGTATTAACTAAGTCTAATGGAAATTGGACCTTGTCTTGTTGAAATGCATTTACATAGCTGGGAGGCATCCTATTTCTGCACAACCTCCACAATTTGTGTCCTTCAAGGCACTTTCCAGATAGTCTGGTTTAGGCTATTGCTCTGGAAGAAGTAGATTGTTCTAAAGCTGTTTTAGCATTATAGAATTGATGTAAATCCTTTTTTAGATATAAGTATGATTGAGATATTTTACTATGTGTTAATTTAAATAAATATAATTTTATTATCAATATTATATTGCCTGGGTCCCCTGGCCCCCAACCCCCGGTTCCCCGCTTACATCCGCTACAGCGGGGGAACCAACGGAGCATTGTAACAGTGTCTGGGAGGCGACTGAGTCGCCGGAGGCTCCCTGCAGCCCCCTTTTCAAGGCGCCGCCATGATGAGTACGCGTGCATGGGATCGTGCATGCGCAGGGGACCTCATAGTGGTGGCCATTAGAGTCACAGGGCTCTGCGGGGTCTTCAGGGACTCCGCCAGAAAGGTGAGGAACTGTTGGCTTTCATACAACCTCCCCATCGGATGCTTACCGTCACGTTGGACTGGCCGCCATCATACGCATCCTCGTGGACGGCATATATGCCTCAGCCTTGCTGGACACTGGGTCTCAAGTAACCATTGTGTACCGTCCGTTCTATGACCAACATCTTAAACATCTGCCTATGCAGTCGGTGGACAAAATAAAGCAGTGGGGACTCAGCAATGAGGACTACCCCATTGAAGGTGTGGTGAATGTTCGGTTGGAAATACCACAGCTGAACACCAGCAAGTCTCATACCATGGATGTGGAGGCTCTGATATGCCCTGAACCTCGAGAATACCCAAGTTCACTGATCATACTGGGGACCAACGCCGATGTGGTGCGGGCAGTGATCAGAGCATAGTTGCAAGAGGCCTGCGAACGACGGCTCTCTGCCCTACACATCTACCCAGTACTTCAGGAAGAGTGCTGTAAAATATCGGCCCAAGATGGGTACGGGGACCTCTTCAACCTCAGGCGGGGTTAACTGAGATTCCACCAGGGGGAGTGAAGTGCTGCTATCCGGGCCGAGACGAGGCGATCATCTCTTTTCTCTAGAAAGTACGCCCAAGGAGGACACCAACCGAGGCTACAAGCTTGTGCCGAAATACGGAAATGGAAATCCAAGATTCCTGGGAGGATCAAGGTGTTCGTCCAGAACATCTCCCCTTACCCCATGCCCTTCGATCAAGGTCAACGGTTGGGGCGAATATACCTTGTCAACCCCGTCAAGACGATGGTTCAGGTGAACACCGCCATGGTGCAGGATCAGCCGGTCAGGCTGGCATTCGACTTCGGAGACTCCACATTGCCCGCCGAGTGGAAGGAACGGCAAATGACCAAGTTGGAAGAACGCCGGGAAGTGTTCTTCACCAGTGAGATGGATGTGGGCTGCAGCCAAAATGCCCAGCACACCATCCGGCTAAGTGAAACCACGCCCTTCCGGGAGCGTTCCCGTCGCATCACACCCCGAGATATGGAGGACGTGAGAGACGTCCTACAAGAGATGGAGACGGTGGAGATTGTGACGGAATCACAAAGCCCCTATGTGTCACCAATCGTGGTGGTGTGGAAGAAGAATGGGTCGGTCCGCCTGTGCATGGATTATCGGACATTGCACAAATGCACCGTTCCAGACCAGTATACTCTTCCGAGGATTTAAGAAATTCTCAACGCGCTGTCAGGAAGCCAATGTTCAGCCTGAGATCTGGGTACTACCAGGTACCAATGAGTGCAGAGGATCAAGAGAAGACAGCCTTTGTATGTCCCCTTGGCTTCTACCAGTTCACCCGCATGCCCCAAGACATTTGTTGGGCCCCGGAAACGTTCCAGCGTTTGATGGAGAAGACCATCGGCAACATGCTTAGTCTACCTGGATGATATCATCGTCTTTGGAAAGACTCTGGAAGAACACGAAGAACGGCTACTGAAAGTGCTGGATCGGCTGGGCCAGGAAGGCTTGAAGCTGTCTCTTAACAAATGCCGGTTCTGCCGCACATCAGTGACCTATGTAGGACACATAGTGTCCGCGGATGGGATAGCTACCGACCCCGCCAACGTTGAATCAGTGGTGAACTGGCCAAGACCAGAAAACGTCATGGAGCTACGTTCCTTCCTCAGATTCTGCGGATACTATCGCCGCTTTGTGGAGGGATATTCAAGTAAAGCGAAGGTCCTCAACAACTTCTCAAAATATACCCCGAAGATACAGGGTGGAAAGCCACCTCTGTGTGACTACCATTCGACGACAAGTGGACGATCGCCTGTGAAAAGACATTCATCGGCCTAAAGAAAAGCTTAACGGAGGCACCCGTTATCGCTTACATTGATCCCGAGCAGCCCTACATCCTTCATGTGGATGCGAGCTTCAATGACCTAGGTGCAGTCTTGCACCAGAAGTACCCAGCTGGACTCCGACCAGTGTCCTACGTCAGCCGCAGTTTAACCCCCAGCGAGCAGAATTATCCTGTACACAAGTTGGAATTCCTCGCTCTCAAGTGGGCAATAGTAGACAAACTCCATGACTACCTATATGGAGTCACCTTCGAGGTGTGTACGAACAACAATCCGTGGACGTACATATTGACATCCACCAAACTAGAAGCCACCAGCCACAGATCTCTTGCGGCCCTCTCGAACTACCAGTTCATCTTGAAGTACAAGCCGGGGCCCTTGAACATCGGAGCTGATGCTCTATCCAGAAGACCGGGATTGAGTACCACCCCAGATGATGACCTCTGGGAAGAAATCCCTGAACCAGAGATGCAAGCTATGTGTGCCACCGCAGCCATCGTGGAAGATAAAGTGGCCTTCTCTGAACTGAGGTTCGCAGATATAATCCCGAGGGAATTAAAATCACCCCAGACAAGATCATCGCCTCGAAGGATCTGGTAAAATACCAGATAAGGGTTCCAGTGGCTGGAATTATCTGTCAAGCCATCCAGAAAAACAAGCCTTCATTGCTGAAACGTGCTCCCAGCGACACGGTCGCAGTACTAATGCGGGAAATGGACAAAGGTCTACTCTATCGGGTGTTCAATACCATAATCACCCGGATAGAATGCAACTGATTCTACCCAAGAACCTACAATACATGGTCCTGCAAAAACTATGACATTCGGTTTGATATGAGACCGGTTCTTCTGGCCACCGATGCGAGTCAGTAGAACGCCACTGCTGCCGATTCTCATGGTGCATTCAACAAAAGAGTCTACCCAGCAGAGCTGCTCCAATGGCTCATCTGAAGAGCTCGGGACCCCTTGACCTCGTGTGCATGAATTTTATGGGAGAAGTTCTTCATCAATTATGGACTGCCCAATCGCCTGCATTCGGATCAAGGCCAGGACTTCGAAAGTAACCTCATCAGGGAGTTGCTTAAGCCAGCGGTGCGCAAACTGGGGGTCGGACACCCAGGGGGCGTGAGATTTGGGGGGGGGGGCACGGCCGGTTGCAGAGATCCCACGCTCTCCCCGCAGGCATTTAAATTAAATGCCGGGGGACCGCGCGAGGCCTCTACAACCTCTACTTACCGAGGTTCAGCTGGCTCCAGGACACGTTACCATGGCAACGCGGCGTCATGGTTGCCACAGTAACGTGATGTCAAATGACACAACCCCGCTGCGTCATTTGATGCCGCACGAGGTAAGGAGGGGGGGCGCACCAAGGAGGAGGTAAGGTAGGGGGGGGCGCCGCAATAAAAGTTTGCGCGCCCCTGGTTTAAGCTGTTAAACATCACCAAAGTCCCGAAAAAATCCTTACCATCCGGAGGGAGATGCTCTGCTGGAGAGGCTCAACCAGACCCTCCTGGACATGCACGGCACCCTAAATGGGTCTCAGAAGAATGAGTGGTGTATGCATGTAGAGTCACTGGTGCACGCCTATAACTGCACCCGCCACAAATCTACGTGGGTTCTTAATGTTCAGGCGAGAAGCACGGCTTCCCGTAGACATACGTCTGAGGGTATTGACCAACGGGGTACCCAACAGGACGCACTTCAGATACGTACAGCAGCTTCAAGAAAATCTGCAACAAGCCTACCAGCTAGCAGAGAAAGCGTCCACTCATCTGAATGCCAATAAGGTCCGCCATTGGGAAATTCGTCCTGGAGACGCCGTTCTCCTCCGTAACCTTGGGATCCTCGAAAACACAAATTGGCGCGACGGGTATTAGAGATCGAATCGCAGATGACGGGCCTCCCGGTATACCGCATAAAAGAAGAGGATGGCCGGGTAAAGGTCTGGAACCACAATCATCTTCTGCCTATCCCACAAGTGGGGGATGACGAACAAGAGGCAGAGGCTACACCATTGGCCGGTGAGCCAGAAGGTTCTGAAGAGACAGTAACTGAAACAACCGAGGATCCTATGGAAGGACCCTCTAGTAACACAGACCAAAGTCAATGGGCACCTCCCGAAGGAGCAACGGGTAATGAGCCCAGGCCTCAGACACTTACTCCAGTGGCTCCAATGAGCCCTCCTCTGGACCCCAGAAGTCCATGCTTTATACCTCACAGAGACATTTCAGAGACTGTAGTATCCCCAATGAGAGAGACTGAGACTCAAGAGTATGGTCACTACTCAGAGGGAGTTGAAGATGAGCTTCGCTGAAGCCAATGTGTTAGGTACCCTCCCAACCGGATAGCCTATGATTCATTTGGGGCACCCCACTATGACGCTCAGCAGTGGTCTCACAGTAAAATTAAATCTGTCATTGTGATGTTCACGGAAATTTATAACTTGATGTAGAGTTATGTCATGTGATAAGTTGTACACATTACAATGCATTTTTATTACATAACAATGTATGGTTATATGTGTTACGCTATTCCCAAGCGGGGATGTAGGTCTTTTCACCAGGGGGAGAGTATAGCCTGGGTCCTCCCCCCTCCCGGTTCCCCGCTTACCTCCAGTACAATAGGGGAACCAACGGAGCGTTGTGGCAGTGTCAGGGAGGCGACTGAGTCGACCGGGGGCGCCCGGTGGCCCCCTTTGCAGGGCACCACTATGTTGAGTATGCACGCGCATGCGCAGTGGGATCGCGCATGTGCAGAGGACCTCCTAATGGCGGCCATTGGAGGCACAGGGCTCTACGGGGACTACAGCCCCCAGAAGGCACTGGGGTTGTTAGTCAGGTGAAAGCAAGCAGCCAGATTCCCCTGCGACCAGGATTGTTACTTTTGTGTGTGGAGGAGCACGCCAGTCAAAGCTGGGACAAGGAGAGGGTAGGGTGTGTGAAGGGCATCTTTAAACCCTGCACTAGGCCAGAGACCCCCCCTTGGGCCCCAGTTAGGCCCCGACTCCCCCATTGAGCTTGTGGTTGCTGCAGATACATGCCCTGTAGGTAGGGACACTGCCCCTGTAGAACAAGCGTGAGAGACACAGTCAGGACACGGCAGCGAACTGGCAATCCGGTGGTCTGGGACCAGATCACCCCACAGATAAGAGACTATTACGGTGGAACCCTCCATCTGGATACCAACCCACGTGGAGGCGTGGGACCGGATGGGCCCTTGTCTTCAGTCGGCGCTACCGGGTGCTGGAGTACCTGGCAGGTATCACACCTGTGGGCAGCGCAATCGCACACATTGAGTGGGTTGACTCTTGTGGACACCAGGGTGGTTGGGTGTCCAGGGGCACTCATTACTTTAGTCTATATCCCATCAGGGTGTGGACACAGTGTTGGAGGGCACTGTGGGGTTACGGCCGTGCGTGGCCTCTTTGGTGTGGGTGTTATATTGTTGTTCCCATTTCATATGCATGCAGTAGACTGTTATCTATTTCAGTGTGTGTATTATTGCATGGGGTCCTGTGATGGGGTTATTCAACATAGACAGTAACTGATCCCGCACAGGTAGAGGCGCTGTCACCAGTCGGATCAGGTACACCCCAGGCTCCCAGTAGCAGAGATTCAGGCCTCCTGTGAGCCAGATGTAACGCACCACACACTCAGTAGCCGCCATATCTCCCATAGGGTGGGGGGGGGGAAACTGTGCTACATTATTATATGTCATGTGAAATTAGAATCATTATTTTATTTCTACAGAACAGATTAATCTAAGCACCACAATACACAAAATGCATCCTTACCTCTGCATTAGAACCTCGTTCAAGGAATTTAACAATTGGCACCTTATTTTTATCTTCCAAAGCAAAACCATAGCTTCCTTCACTGGGTTTTATCTGAAAAAAGCACATCACATTATTTATAAAAGTAAATTGGAATATAATAGATTTAAACATGTTAGGTCGTGTAAAAATCAGTATTCAACCTTGTAATACACCTGTACAATTCAGCCAATAAACAAATGGTGTGGTACAGAATAATTGGTAGTACTGTGTGAGTGAATACAAAGGAAATAAACCTTTAGAGCAGTATCATCATAAAGAAATATATGAGAAGCACAGCTGCAGTGCAGGATAGAGCAGCTAGCTGGGAATAATGTAAGTATTTTTGTTACATAAATACAGTGCCAGGTAAAAACTGGGTCCCAAAAGTGGTGCTAGTGCTAGCTGCTGCACATGGAAGTGAATGGTGCTAGTGCAGAGGGACGTAAGTGGTGCTAGTGCTAGCTACTGCACAGGGAAGTGAATGGTGCTAGTGCACAGGGAAGTAAGTGGTGCTAGTGCTAGCTACTGCACAGGGAAGTAAGTGGTGCTAGTGCTACCTACTGCATAGGGAAGTGAGTGGTGCTAGTGCTAGCTACTGCACAGACAAGTGAGAGGTGCATGCAGGGAAGTGATTGGTGCACAAGGAAGTGAGTGGTGCTAGTGCTACCTACTGCACAGGGAAGTGAGAGGTGCTAGTGCTAGCTACTGCACAGGGAAGTGAGAGGTGCGAGTGCTAGCTACTGCACAGGGAAGTGAGAGGTGCTAGTGCTAGCTACTGCACAGGGAAGAGAGTGGTGCTAGCTACTGCACAGGGAAGTGAGTGGTGCTAGTGCTAGCTACTGCACAGGGAAGTGGCGCTAGTGCTAGCTACTGCATAGGGAAGTGAGAGGTGCTAGTGCTAGCTACTGCACAGGGAAGTGAGAGGTGCTAGTGCTAGCTACTGCACAGGGAAGAGAGAGGTGCTAGTGCTAGCTACTGCATAGGGAAGTGAGTGGTGGTAGCTACTGCACAGGGAAGTGAGTGGTGCTAGTGCTAGCTTCTGCATAGGGAAGTGAGGTGCTAGTGCTAGCTACTGCACAGGAAAGTGAGAAGTGCTAGTGCACAGGGAAGTGAGAAGTGCTAGCTACTGCACAGGGAAGAGAGTGGTGCTAGCTACTGCACAGGGAAGTGAGTGGTACTAGTGATAGCTACTGCACAGGGAAGAGAGTGGTGCTAGCTACTGCACAAGGAAGTGAGAGGTGCTAGTGCTACCTACTGCACAGGGAAGTGAGAGGTGCTAGTGCTAGCTACTGCACATGGAAGTGAGTGGTGCTAGTGCTACCTACTGCACAGGGAAGTGAGAGGTGCTAGTGCTAGCTACTGCACAGGGAAGTGAGTGGTGCTAGTGCTAGCTACTGCACATGGAAGTGAGTGGTGCTAGTGCTACCTACTGCACAGGGAAGTGAGAGGTGCTAGTGCTAGCTACTGCACAGGGAAGTGAGTGGTGGTAGTGCTAGCTACTGCACAGGGAAGTGAGTGGTGCTAGTGCTACCTACTGCACAGGGAAGTGAGTGGTGCTAGTGCTACCTACTGCATAGGGAAGTGAGTGGTGGTAGTGCTAGTTACTGCACAGGGAAGTGAGTGGTGCTAGTGCTAGTTACTGCACAGGGAAGTGAGTGGTGCTAGTGCTAGCTACTACACAGGGAAGTGAGAGGTGCTAGTGCTAGCTACTGCACAGGGAAGAGAGTGGTGCTAGTGCTAGCTACTGCACAGGGAAGTGAGAGGTGCTAGTGCTAGCTACTGCACAGGGAAGTGAGTGGTGCTAGTGCTAGCTACTGCACAGGGAAGAGAGTGGTGCTAGCTACTGCACAGGGAAGTGAGTGGTGCTAGTGCTAGCTACCGCACAGGGAAGTGAGTGGTGCTAGTGCTAGCTTCTGCATAGGGACGTGAGTGGTGCTAGCTACTGCACAGATAAGTGAGTGGTGTTAGTGCTAGCTTCTGCATAGGGAAGAGAGAAGTGCTAGCTACTGCACAGAGAAGTGAGTGGTGCTAGTGCCAGCTACTGCACAGTGAAGTGAGTAGCGCTAGTGCTACATACTGCACAGGGAAGTGAGTGGTGCTAGTGATAGCTAATGCACAAGGAAGTGAGTGGTGCTAGTGCTAGCTACTGAAAAGGGAAGTAAGTGGTGCTAGTGCTACCTACTGCACAGGGAAGTCAGTGGTGCTAGCTAATGCACAGGGAAGTGAGTGGTACTAGTGATAGCTACTGCACAGGGAAGTGAGTAGTGCTAGTGCTAGCTACTGCACAGGGAAGTGAGTGATGCTTGTGCTAGCTACTGCACAGGGAAGTGAGTGGTGCTACCTACTGCACATGGAAATGAGTGGTGCTAGTGCTAGCTACTGCACAGGGAAGTGAGTAGTAGTAGCTACTGCACAGGGGAGTGAGTGGTGCTACTGCACAGGGAAGTGAGTGGTGCTAGCTACTGCACAGGGAAGTGAGTAGTGCTAGTGCTAGCTACTGCACAGGGAAGTGAGTGGTGCTACTGCACAGGGAAGCGAGTGGTGCTATTGCACAGGGAAGTGAGTGGTGCTAGCTACTGCACAGGGAAGTGAGTAGTGCTAGTGCTAGCTACTGCACAGGGAAGTGAGTGGTGCTAATGCTACCTGCTGCACAGAGATTCAGAGAGTTAGCTCCTAAATATCTTTAATGCAAAAGGTTAATCAGTTTCCTGAACCAGTAATCAGACACATTGTAGATCAATATCACTACCATGATCATGAGCATCAATAACAATAGAGGCCAGCGATTGTTAACATGTGCTCTGTGAAACGCAGACTCTTCGAACATTTTTTAATTCATTAATTAAATTAATTAATTAAAACATTTTTTTTTAAGTTATTGCTATGCTGTCATTTTATAAATATATATATTTTTAATCAATACTACTTTACATACACAGTTCAAGGAACAAGGATGAAGTTGGAATTTGCAGCAAAGCTACATAATATTTTTTGCATTTTCAAACTTTGGCAAAATTGCAGGCAGTCATGGTTTTTTGTTTGTTTGTTTGTTTTTTAAGGTTCCCAAAAAGTTTAATAGATAGCACAAAAAAAATTTGGGGGAAAAAATTGGGGGGGAAAAACGGACTAACGAAAGCTATAAGGATTTAAGATTGTCACTTTACAAAGGCCTGTTAATTTAACAATTTCACTAAAAATTGAATTGAATTAAGTGAATCAAATTGGGGTACGTTTGGCCATCTCTATTAAAAATGAATAGAGACTATTGCTTCGGAAGAGAGCCACATAGCTCTGGTCTTTAGAGAGTCTGGTACGTTGCTGGCAGAAGCCATGCAGTAATCAGACCCTGTATCAGGAGCTCAGTGATCAATTTCCCCAAAGTATTTATTTATTTATAAAATATTTTACCAGGAAGTAATACATTGAGAGTTACCTCTCGTTTTCAAGTATGTCCTGGGCATAGAGTTATAAAAATAAATGGTTACACGTTATATTTACAGACATTTCACGGACAGTTAGGTACAATATCTGTTATGAGCGGCGTATGTAATGGTTACAGACAAGATTAAAATGTGAGACAGCTTTAGTTTTGAAAGAACTTAGAGCCATGGCGGCTGTGAGAGTCTCTGGTAGACTGTTCCAGTTGTGAGGTGCCCGGTAAGAGAAGGAGGAGCGGCTCGATACTGTGTTGAACCTTTGGGACACTGATCAGTCTTTTGGAGTCAGATCTCAGGTAATACGTGCTACGTGTGGTAGGGGTGAGGGGCTTGTTCAGATAGGTGGGTAGCTTGCCCAGAAAGTATTTAAAGGCAAAACAGGGGAAAATGTACCTTGCGCCTGGACTCAAGGGATAGCCTATCTAGTTGTTGGAGCAATTTGCAGTGATGTGTGTTGTAGTTACATTGTAGTATAAAGTGGCAAATTGAGTTGTAGAGGGTGTCTAGTTTGCTAAGGTGAGTTTAGGGTGCTGTATTATATCTCCATAGTCTATAATTGGCATTAGCATCTGCTGTGCGAACCCGGGGCTAGGTTAGGATACCAACACAACAGGGATCTGTTGACCTGCTATATGTGTCTGCTATGAAAGATTTGAATAAAGAAAATCCCGAGTGCAACCTGCAATGTGGATCCTGTGTCTACCTCCCTATAAGTAATAATCAAGAGATCTAACCACCCACATCACCATCCCGATCTGTACAATAGCACATGTAGTATGGGGTTCATCAGTCACAACACAGTTTTAAAGAGTTGTGCAAGAAAAAACATGGCAGGAATAATTTTTTTTGTTTGTTTTTATCTTTTTTATTGCATTTTCTGAGACATACACATCTTCACTGTACAAAGGGAGAGTCATATTAAGGACGATATACATTGTACAGGGTATTTTCATACAGAATAAACTTTTACATTTGAGATATATACTCTGTCTTCAGTTTGTGTATTTAAATGACCAATTAGTTGTTTATATATTTTTCCCTTTGTTTAATAACAGTGTCCTGATTATCTGTAGTCTCTGGTATGAATTCAATGTAGATAGAGAAGATAAGATGGAAAAAAGGTAGAGGGGAGAAGAAAAGGGGGGTGGGGGGGGAAGGGGGAGAGGTGGGGTCGGGGAGTTTAGTGGGGGGTATAGCAATGGGACTTTTCCTCCCTACAGTATATCTTCCTACCTCTAGAGCCATGGCTCCCATGTCTTGTAGAACTGCTCAGTAGATTGGTTTAGTTGGGCAGTCAGCTTCTCCATACACATAACTTCGATTATTCTCTTATTCACCGTTCCTCTGAAGGGGTTGTTCATTTTTTTTCAAGCCGCAGCTATGGAACATCTCGCTACGGTTAGGATAAAGGAGATCAGCTTACTTGTGGGTGGGGGGAGGTTTTCTACTGGTTTGGCCAGCACGAAGGTCAGTGGGTCCAGGGGAATTCTTAGTTCTGTAACATCTAGGATTATATTTTGGATCATAGTCCAAAAGTTCTGCACAGACGGGCGCGTCCACCATATGTGAGCCATATCTCCTCCAAGACCGCACCTGCTCCAGCATAGATCAGGCGTTCCAGGGAAGATCTGGCTCAGCCTATTAGGAGTTAGGTACCATTGAAATATAATTTTTCAGATATTTTTTTTCGTTATTGTGCAAATTGAGGTTTTGGCTGCCGATTCCCAGATATCCTCCCACTCCTCCCACACCCTATCTATTTCCACGTTGAGGTCTTCAGCCAAGTTTAGCATGTACTTATGGTCCGGTGTGTCTATTGATGCCTCTATCCCCATGTATATACCGGATATCAATACTCTCTCTGGTAGGTGCCTTTCTTGCAATATATTTAACATTTTGATAAATCAGGAAAACTCCCGTTGTGGGAAATTGAAGAGAGAAAATGTCGAATTTGGAGGAATTTAAAGAGATGGAAATCTTGCGTTTGGTCCTTTTTTTGGATGTCCTGGAAGGACAGGATCCTCCCCCTTTCTACCAGGTCTGCTGCTATTTTAATATTTAGATTTTGAAATTGGTTAAATTGTCCTTGGGAACAGCCCAGAGGGAAGTCCGGGTTGTTGAACATAGGAGTTAGCAGTGATGGGAAGGTCCTTAATGTATACTTTCCTTTATTTTTCGACCATATTTTCCATGTTCATCTCATCGATCCCAGGTCAAACCTTCCAGGGAGGGTGGGGCTGGACGAGTGTCGATGGGGGGTGGGAGAGGGGAGGATATATGGGCCCATTGTTGAGTTAGAGACATAGTGACTCATGCAGATATTGTTTGCTAACAATTTGGTTGTTACCCTTTATATATTATAGTATAACTATATCCCCTATCTCTATACCCCTAAATTCTTTACTCTAGCTTGATCCTGGAGGTCAATGTCCTCCTGACACTGCAATCTCCACAACTAAAGAGGTGGGAAAAGGGAGGGTAGGGGGAGGGCATGAATAGGGATGGAGCCGGGGGGGAGGGGACGAGGGTGGAGGGGAAGGGGAATGAGGGTGAAGGGGTTGGAAGGGGGGAAATCGGCATTGGGTCGTGCTGAGTACATGGGGAAACATAAACGCATTGCCTCCATTGTTAACACCCTGGATGATACACTTCATTTGTTGAGATATATTCATATCCACTTTCTTTAAACTCCTAGGTTCTTTGCTCTAGCCTGATACCGGGCAAGTGATGCCCATCTGACAGCAACACTCCTTATTGCCTAAGGGAGAGGGGGAAGGGTGCAGATGGGGGGAGGGGTGCGGATGGGGGATGCGCGGGGGCATGGATGAGGTGGGGCAGGGGGAAGTTATGGCCTCTGGGTTATGTTGAGAACATGGGAAAACTTACAGGCATTGTTTGGATTGCTAATATTTTAGTTATTGCATTTTGTACATTGAAATGTACTTATAACCATTGTCTCTAAGCATTTAAATTCTGTGCTTCGGATTAACATTGGTAAGGTGATATCCATCTGATAGTGGTATCTTTTATAGCTAAGGAAGGGGGAGGCCAAGGGATATGGGGTTCCAGCGAACCATTATTTAATATGACCCTATAATTTGATCCAACTTTACACATTGTAAGAAGGGGAGCAGTCTAAGTCATTTTGATTCTTGACAGAAGAGGGGGCCGAAGGGGTGGATGGGGATTATTTGTTTGTAGAAGTGATAGAGAGAACATTTAGCTCTATTCTTAGTTTACATAAAGCTATCTAGAGGGAGGGGAGATGAGTGAATGTGGAGGAGGTAAGTTGGCGGGAGGGAAGTGAGTGGGTGGAGGGGATGTGGGGGAAAATGGTGGTGGGAGAAAAAGCATACCCCTATGCTGTTGGGTAGGGATTTAATCAAAGCTTTCTATTTATGTGTCTTTCTATCCCTTTAGTTTTGGGAGAATTATATTGAAGCATGAAGTTTCACCTTAGCGGATTTATAACAAAGATTGTGTCATGTTCCTGTTAGGGGTGGGGGGTGGGGGGGTTTAAGAAACAGGGACTGGATGTGCTTAACTTTAGGAACTAAGGAGAGTGCGGAGAAAGTGGGGGGACTAAGGTTCTACCTAATTTTCAAAGGGGCTGTTAGAACCTTGGCAGTTGTTCACAGTCAGACCTGCTTCTGATGGGTTGTTGCGGGAGCCTCTGTTGTATCGCCAGGTGACACCCAGCGTTCTTTATTATCGTTCAACAGGGATGACTAGAGTATATGAAGGTCATACCTCCATCTCTCTCCCAGGCTCTGATCTCTTCTTCCGTGTGAGCCTATTGGGGGTAGTCTGATATGGTCAAAACAAAGACCCAGGATATGGTGGGGGGGGGGGGTGAGGTATATCCCTTTTCTTCCCTTTCTTCAGTCGAGGGGGGGAGAAGGCGGAAAGATCCTTCTTGCTTGTCACTGTCTTGCACCCAAGTGTGGTGGGGAGGCCGTGGGCTGAGGGGGAAGAGGGGGTCTCGACCAGGGGGATTCTCCTGTTTAGGTGAACTGTCACTTTTGGCCGTCTCCGGGCAAATGCACTCGGTCACCGTGGTGCGAGGGCAGGGTCCCCCTTCTGGTTCCATTCTGAGGTCCACCTTCTCCCGGGTTACATGGAAGGGTTAGCATGTAGGGGGGGTGGATGGGACTAGAAGACACGGAGGGGGGGGGACTAGAAGACACAGAGAGGAGAGAGGGGGTGGGGACAAGGCAGGGGCTAGTACGTAAATATCCCAGGGTGATTATGGGGTGGGGAGAGGGGAGTAGGTTGCTGCGATCTGGAAGCTGAGACACCCGGAGCTCCACTCTGGACCACCGGAGGGCCCGGGTGGGATGTTTTTACTCTCCTTGCAGGTCTGAGAGAGATATCTTCAGCCGTAGTCTTGCCCGCATCGGCGGGGGTTAGTAGAAGGAACAGGCCAGTTCTCCCTTTGTTAGTGGACATGCTCCCAGCTGCATCATGATAGGGGAGCACAAAGAACACGTGCTCTCCAAGCCCCTCTCTAGGCGTGATATGAATCAACAAAACAAGGTAAGTTGCCTATAACAAGGAGGGGAAACTGGAACTTGGAAAAGGTTCACCCGAGCTTAACTGAAAGTTCAGTGTAGCGCAGTTTAGGAGATCCTTCAGTAGTTTTCTTACTGTAGGTGTTAAACTTTATTTTCAGTCTCCTGACTTATTTTTTTTGACTGACCAGACGTTCTGATGTTCTTGGCAGTCCTGATGTGTTGGGGAGCATTTGGTTTTCAAAGCGGCTTTTTGTCTTTCTGGAACATTTAGGCCAATGCATTTGAGCAACAGGTGTTTTTCTTCTGGACGGGATATAGACTTATATTTCCCGTTTCTTTGTACTATAAGTTTGAACGGGAAACCCCATCTATATCGTATGTTGTGATCTTTCAAGACCTGGGTAAGTGGTTTCATCTTGCGACGTCTTTCTATAGTAACTTTAGAAAGATTGCTGAATATTTGTAGGGATTCTTTTTCATATTGAATGTCCCTTATCACCCTGCTTGCAAACATTATCTTTTCTTTTGTGGTATATGAGTGGAGTCTCACGATAACATCCCTTCTTCTCCTTGGATCTTCTGATCTGGGTCCTAGTGAGTGAGGTCTATTTCCAGATCTTGAGTGCTTAGGTCTGGCACCAGAAGGAGGAATAAATTACACAGGATGGTGCGAAGGGTCTCAGCTGTGATTGTCTCCGGGATATTCCTGATCCGCAGGTTCTTCCTGCGATCCCAGTTTTCCTGATCTGCCAAGCAGTCTTTAAGTGCATTAATTTCATGCACAGGCCTGTTTTTTTCATCTTCTGCCGAAGATTGGGAATATCGGGGAAGGCAAGAGAGAAGGAGGGGAAGCTCTTGCTACAGTCTATATGAAGATGTGTGGTGCCAGAGGTAGAAAGGTTAATGAACAAACATATACTTGCCTAAACAACTTTACGTGGTCTATGTGATCAGATCCGCAGCAGAGTGCTCAAGATGGCCGCTCTCTCCTGATCCTCCCCCCACGGCCTGACAGCTGTGCCAGGCTAAGGCTCAGACCGGACAGGACAAGAGGATTCCCCTGAGAAGCCTCCCCAGCCCGACAGTGCACAAAAACAAGTACAGTTATTTGTTTATTTTTTGTGTTGTGCGCCGGGGGGGAGGAGGAGGATGGATGGGAGCCTGCAGCGTGGATGATGGTGCTGCCTCCGTCTTACCTCACGGCTGTAGAGAACTGTAGCGGGGAGTTTTTGAGCCCTGCCGAGGGGGTCCGCAGCTGTCCTGACACTCGGGCCGGTCCCCTCAGGACTCCCGGGGCTCCGCTGTTCTTTCTTCCCCTAAGTGTGCCACGCGGTTCCGGCGGCCATTTTTTAATTTGAAGCAGGGGGAGGATGATCTCCGAGGTGTATGATTCTCAAAAGGTCTTTTAAGGTGCCAGCAAAACCTTTTTTGTATGGGGGGGTGGGGAACACCGCCCGGGAGGTTGAGCTGATTTTTATTATTACTTTTTAAGCTTTTATCTGCTCCTTTTCCTTATTAATTTGTGCCACTTGAAGGAGCAGAGGTGACATGTGTCTTTCCCGCTCTGCGTCCAGGCCACGCCCCGACAGGAATCCTTTTTAATGGTTACATTCTGCATTATACTGCAGTGAGAGAGTTAACAGACTGACCAGGGCCCTTTACTAGGATCAGCTCTTTGCTAATGTAACTATTTCTCTGTGGTTACATTTTCGGTATACCAACATAAGAGATGAATAAAAATAACACACAAGAGAGAGCACAGTAATACGTTACATACAGTGGCCTTTGGCACCATGTCAACAGTGCTTTTGGATAGAACATATTGTTACTATGGTGGTGTATATTCTGTTGATAATTGCTTCACCTGTTTTGAACTTAGTAGCAAACCACATTTAGACAGTTACATGAGCTTCAGCATATTATCCCAAACCAATATGAATTGTACTCAAAAAGGTTTTCAATAGACATGTCTTTGTTAAAGGAGTAGTTCCAATTGTTTTGTATCTGCTTCTTTTCTTATAGGTGGGACGCTGAGGGTCTCTTGGGCTTAGCCACGTTAATTTCAGCTCTGGGGGATTTTTGCCTCCCGAGATACAGTACAGTACTTAGCTCTGTAGTGCTGCTGGTTGCATCCCCGACAGGGTGAAGAATATTGAGGCATAAATCTCCCACGGCACGGAAGCCAATAGGAAACTGAAGCGTCATCCATCACGACTCCCTATTTATCCATGTGACACAGGGTATTTAAACCTCCATGGAGCACTTGCTGCATCAATAGAGGTGAGAATCTTAGGAGGCAGGGGGTCCCCAGAGCTGAAATTCCCAGCTGGGGGAAATATTACATGGAATGCTGCTTTAACATTAACACAAAGTATTGCTAAATACAGAAAATAAAAGCGAGAAAGTTAGCCTGATTCATTCTTCCATTGAATAACAAGCAGTAAAATAGAAAGGTACATTGGGTTTGTAGTGTGTGTGAAGTGTTTAACCAAATCTGGCGCTCATATACATTTACAATAACAGTGATATAATCAATACAATACAATAGTGATAATGGTGATACTTAGACAAACACAATGGTTGATTGCAGCTGTGACCTGGTGTAGGATTTCTTTCTCAATCCTCATAGAAAGTGGCAAGTGGATCATCAGGAAGCGCATACCATGTGGGAACATATAAAAGAAAATGCTTTTGGTGCAATATTGTGCAAACTGTGGTGGAGTAAAATTGCTAGCACAGAATGTGTACACAGAATACTCACAAACGTGAGGTAGGATGAAGGCACATAAAGGTATCTTTAAGAGCTGGTGTCAATCTGTGGAGTATGGTGTTGCCAGAATAGTGTGGTTCCCAGCTGACCTTAGGACAGGAAAACACTGGACATAGCGTAGACCGTATAACAATTTAATAAAAGAAGTAGTTATAATCCAATCTACTCACATGTTGCAAAATTAAAAACAGCATTTTAGATCTCAATAATCTCTGCAAATAGCGCTCGATGCTGCCACCGGATGGGGCCTCTCTCTCGGGTCTCGAGACCCGAGAGAGAGGCCCCATCCGGTGGCAGCATCGAGCGCTATTTGCAGAGATTATTGAGATCTAAAATGCTGTTTTTAATTTTGCAACATGTGAGTAGATTGGATTATAACTACTTCTTTTATTAAATTGTTATACGGTCTACGCTATGTCCAGTGTTTTCCTGTCCTAAGGTCAGCTGGGAACCACACTATTCTGGCAACACCATACTCCACAGATTGACACCAGCTCTTAAAGATACCTTTATGTACCTTCATCCTACCTCACGTTTGTGAGTATTCTGTGTACACATTCTGTGCTAGCAATTTTACTCCACCACTGTTTGCACAATATTGCACCAAAAGCATTTTCTTTTATATGTTCCCACATGGTATGCGCTTCCTGATGATCCACTTGCCACATTGGGTTTGTAGGCATAAATATAACATCACGTATTAAATATGATGTTACATATGTGGCTTTTGCAAATGGTCTTAGTCTGTTGCGAAATGTCTTAATAAATGTGTAAATCAACCACAACATAGTGAATCAATTATTTTCTGAAGCTTTCAAAGTGAAATTACTTACCAACAAAGACTTGGCTATAACATTCTCAACAATTTTTAGATCATGCTTCATGAGTCTGTGCTTCATATTTGATCCTTCCATTTCTTCATCAGAGAAGAATCGGAAGAGAAGAGGTTCGTCTTTGAATTCACTTTTTTCCAGCACTGTTTCATGTCATAAAATAGAGGGGAATCATGTTACTCTCTTCCATAGCTTAAAATTTGATTTAACATGAAATGCAATATGAAACACGCACAGTTGGTGGTATAAAACAATCTCAAAACATTTCTAAAGGAAATTCAATTTAATTAGATTCAAAGCATTGGAGGAACAATACATTGAAAACACACGACACAGAAAGATTTGAAGATGTACGTTTTTTAAAAGAAAAAGAGAAAATAAAATCTGGGCCCCTATGAAAACCCAATAAAAATGAATATGCATACAGACCACAAAATACATATTCTACGAAAAAATGTAATTTAATCACATCAAATGTGCCAAAGGCATAGGCAAAAAAGGTAAGAAAAAAACACATTTTGGACCTGGGTTATATTACTTTATTAGGATACGATTTATGGTATCTCTATATTAACCTGAGCATAGACATGTAAATATTGGGTACCTACTGTATTTGTGTTCATGTGTAAAAGTGTTAAAAGGATTCTTGTGACTTTGTAACAATGTAATGTCTGTTTCTTGCTTCCACGTATTAAAGCAGCAATACTACACCCCCATTCCTTTTTTTATTTTATTTGTATATATAAAGCATGTGACAATGTATCATTCTACATGCTTACCTAAGCTGGCAATCGTTTGGTGCTCCTGTTATAAATCTTTAAAAATCTTGATTGTGTGACTAAAATAATGGTGGCCTTTCAGTTTCAATCAATCCTCCAGTCAGTGCAACTCAGCAGCTACAATGTATCCTTAGATTACTAAGATAACATTATCTATTGTTACAGTTTGCTGCTCAAACTGCAGGGAACATTGGCAACAAATTATGACAAACAGGTAAGTGTTGCAACAATCTTACACTGCTTGGGGGGGGGGGGGTAAAACCTGCTATAGAAATGAAAGGATGCTTTAAAACTCATTAAAAATGGCATTAAGAATTGAATGTAAAAAAAAATGCAGTACGTATTATCTAATACTATTGAACTGATATATTTAAATTTAAAAAAACATATACAATTTCACATGTTGCTTCTTTAATTGATACCAGGATGATCATATTGTGTTTACACATCTTCAAGACATACAGTATCCAGCAAGTTTTTTGAAAACAGAAAAGCATGACAGGGAAAATATTACACTGGTTTGGCTATTGGAGTCAAAATGAAACATCTGCAGTAACTAATAAATGCAGCATGTAGTCTGGGACATTACTGCATGAAAACAAATACTATAAAAAAAAAACATGTATTATTTCACCTGTTAGTGGAGGGGGGGGGGGGCGCCGAGCCCCTCCCCATAGTTCCTTGGATAGTAGGAATAAAAAAACAGTCCCTGGGTTTCCTCCCTTGAGCTCCACTCCTCCCCGCTCTCCCCTCCCCCCCCCCCCCCACACACCTCCTTTCCTAGGGAAGCTGGTCTGGAGGAGCTCAGGCTAGAGGGCGTTGGGGGTGAAGTGGTTAACTTGGAGGATTGGTCAGTAGGAGGATGACCACTCGGAAAGTAGGGGAGGAGGTACAGGGAGCAGTCATGTGAGGAAGAGGAGGAGGAAGTATGGACAGGCAGTCCCGTGCAGCTCGGAGAGGGAAGAGATCTCCCACCCTATCCCTCCCTGGTGAATTATGTGACGCCAATGTCGGGTATGATACTGTAGTTAATAAGAAAAAATAAACTGGGTGTAAATAGATTCTAAAAGTTATGACATGGTTGTGTAATGTAATGTCAATTTAATGTTGGGGACATGTTAGATTATTTGTGGGTATTATTGTCACAGCTGCGGTATGGTTGGTTTATTTGAGGGGATAAAACTCTATCATTGTGGATGGTGTGATGTTTGGATACCCATGCGAGGCAGTTAGTGAGAGTGACCTGGGCGATGCCTCAGTGTGGTTGAATAATTTGGAAGGAGCCAGGTGCTGGGTGTTACTTGGCTGGGTTATGGGGCCAAAGCTGGGTGCTGTTGGTCCGTCAAAAGATTTGCGAACTCTGGCAGGGTAAAGTGGGAGTTACAATGTTTGTGTATAACATCGTAGATAATAAAGCGGTGGCTGTTTAACCTCCAGTTCGGTGTCCGTGGTTATTCCATATTAAGGAGGCACGGTTTTGGTTGGGGAGGAAAAAGATTGGTGAGGGGAGTCTCAAGGCTACAAGGTCAAGTAAATTAAAAAAAAAAACATTTTTAATAAGACATCATAACATGTCAACTGAAACTGCACTATACAATCTCATATCTTACCATGATGCATGAATCCATTATCGCATAGTGTTACTCCTAGAATTATCGCTTCCTCCCTTGACCGGCAATCCCCCTTTTATCCATTACACATAAAGAAAACACATTAAGAAATATATTCCAATAGAATGCAGCAGATTCTAACAATGTCAACATGAAACATGCTTCTCATGCATTTCAGGACCAGGCCACCAACTTCTAAGCGACAAAAACAAAAAAACAGTCAAAATAATCTCTTCCACAGAATATGACACATTTTTGATTATGTGGACTTTTCAATTTGATATATTTCAATTGACTGTGATGTATTTTTGTATGAAGAGTACTTTTTAATAACATTTTGATTTTTTTAAAGATTATTAAATAAAATGGATCATTTTTGAGACAAAGCACACCCATCCTCTTTTTTTCTATCTTTCTATGTTATACGTGATATATATTTAATGGTTGTTGCACAACTTTAATTTTTACCATAAATGAAGAGTGATTTAAGCCCTCTATGGCCTGCTTTCAATTTGGAGTGGTCCCGAGCTGTCCATGTTTCCACTAGTTTGCATACTTTCCCCATTGCTCATCCATTTATATCCATCAGTGATCAGCTTTACAGAAAAACAAGATATCCGGTGCATCTTGCTGCACTGCTTCTACCTATCTGTCTTGCAGTGTATCTCTGAGTCTTTTAGTTGTAAAGATGTTATTTTTAGATCTAATAAAAAATGTTGATCTCAACTTATACAACCATCTCCACTTTTTAATCATAATTTGATTTTTGGTATGTTCTCATCATTGTAACTAATTTCCCGAGATACACCAATCTATGGTACAACAGTGGGTTCCAGTGTATACACATGCAATGGGCACCTTAACTGCCATGCTTTCTTACCTGTGCAATCAGCCAATCAATCAGTTTATTTGCCATAACAACAGATTTGTACGTTCTAAGATGATAGTCTTTATCTCTAAAAGACAAAAAATTTAATTAAATTTAAATACATGGAAATAATCAGCAATTATGACCAGCGCAAAATATGAAAGATACAGATCTGTGAAAAGCGGCTTTCAGAACAAAACTATGATATATTATGTTCTGTGGAATGCTATCATGATATACACTTTGTGGGCAGGTAATACAAATCTGTAAGAGTCAAAAGTACTAACAAATAAAAAACTGTGATGTCTTCCCACCAAGAATAACTAACTAACTAACTAACTAACTAACTAACTAACTAACTAACTAACTAACTAACTACATGTTCAAGACAGTTTACAGTTTTAGACCACTCATGGTTTTTAATTCTTACCAATAAGCATTCAGGTTTTTTTTTAAATACGAAGAGCAGGAAACAGTAAAATATTGCTTTAGTGAAATGTAACTACTTATTTATATTGATATTTACAGTAAATGTTGATCATTTTACATCAAATTAGAAAAACAACACAGAAATAATGAAAATGATGTCAAGGGGAATACAAGTTTGGAAATGGACAATGACGGATCTCCCACCTATAGCGCTACCTTCCTTGTTCTTTATCATTACATCAGAAATCCCATTGCATGGCGTTAGGAATGCCCAGAGGAAGGCAGGGTCATGGTTAACAGACCTCACACATTTGATTTGACAAATAACACTCACTTGACATAATTTTCATGAATGGAAAGAGAGATCTGGACTTGTAAGAAAGGGGCGGCACGACTTAAGGCCAAGGCGCCCCTCGCCTAAGGTGCCGTGATGTCCAACCATGGGGAGGACTTAAGTAAGGGGTACTTAGGGCAAGGAGGTGGGATCCTAGCTTCCTCTTTATTTTAGGATCTACTGGAGCAAAGTCCCATCCACACTGTTTTTAGGCAGGAGGGATGTCGGCATTGGAAGAAAAGATCGGAATTCTGCTCTGTTTTTGTCGAAGCTTGGGGTATGTGTTGGAGGAAGTAATGTTACTCTCAGAGAGGGACTCAGTCAATATTGGCTTGTGGAGGGAGGTCGCAGACCTCTGACGTATTTTAGTTGGGGAGGGTGTACCATTCCAGACTGGGATGGTAGTGCCCTTCCGAGTCGAATTTGTGGAAGGCGGTACCATGCCAGACTAGGCTCAGTTGGTGTTGTAGTGACCATCTGATGGGGGCTCCGTGCATTCAAACTAAGGTACCAAATGGCTAGATGAGCACGAGCTGAGGGTATCCCTTGAGCTCTAGTAGAGGTGGATGGAGCAATCTGGCTGGGTCCCTAGTTGGGGATAAATATGAGATATTTATCAGCTGTAATAAATAAAAGCGGTGGCCGTTAATTTCTCCCAAGAAGTTGTATGGTGTGTTTATTGGGAATGGGAGAGGGGTCCAGCTCCAGGTATGGGAAGTCATGCTGCTCTGAGCTGCACTCATATTCATTCCTCAGACAGTCGGCCTCAAGGCAGAACGTTCTAATGCAGCTAATGTTTAGTGAACAAATAGGTAGCGCTATATCCTAATGGGCAGGCAGCCTGTGATATATCCCTGAACCCCAGACAGGTATAGAACAGTACAAAAAATATATCAATGGCGCTCTGCACTAGTGTTGTGTAAATATATAATATATAGTAATAAAAATATACAACCAGTGGCGTGGATGTTTCTCCTAGGAATGGATGCTCCACATGAGATGGGTAAACATGTAAGGAAAAAATCACAACATAGTGTAATACTGTTAGGCATACATACAAACTTATAACATGAGATGGACGCTGAGAACAACAGGTGACTAATTACAAACACATTTAATAAAGTATATCATTAAAATTACATAAAATACATAAAATAGAAACTGATAGGACACTCCAACTCAGGTGGGGGTACCTGCTTACCGAAAGTAAGAAGGTATCAAGCAGTGGATATATAAGAGTATCCCCTCTATGGATGGCTGCTGCTGCAACGGACTGCTGGGCTCACACGTGTATCCTCCTCCGTGGATGGTGCTTGCTCCCTCTGTTTGTGGCATCCGCCTCTGTTCGCCATGGACACGGATGATTCGCGTGTCTGCTGGAGGTAGTAATTCCTTCCTGCTCGGCTACTCAAAGCGCGCCAAACGGAGCTGGTGCAAACGCGGATGGATATACGCCCGGATTCGACAGCCTGCGGGCATCAGCTAGCAAGTTCCAAGGGGGACAGGCTTCACCACCGAGTGTGGGGGACCTCTCAGAAACACCCTACGCGTTTCGAAAGTCTTGCTTTCTTCCTCAGGGGTAAACGTAGTAAAAAAAAGCCCAGCAGTCCGTTGCAGCAGCAGCCATCCATAGAGGGGATACTCATATATCCACTGCTTGATACTTCTTACTTTCGGTAAGCAGGTACCCCCACCTGAGTTGGAGTGTCCTATCAGTTTCTATTTTATGTATTTTATGTAATTTTAATGATATACTTTATTAAATGTGTTTGTAATTAGTCACCTGTTGTTCTCAGCGTCCGTCTCATGTTATAAGTTTGTATGTATGCCTAACAGTATTACACTATGTTGTGATTTTTTCCTTACATGTTTACCCATCTCATGTGGAGCATCCATTCCTAGGAGAAACATCCACGCCACTGGTTGTATATTTTTATTACTATATATTATATATTTACACAACACTAGTGCAGAGCGCCATTGATATATTTTTTGTACAGCTAATGTTTAGTACTACTGTAGCTTGTGCTTTGCACATTACTTATTATTTGGGATGCTGGCTTTGCTTATACTTTTGCAGGCAGGTTACATTTAGCCCGCTATCCAAAGGTGCAGTAATTCTACATTACAAATGTACAGTTAAACAAAATATTTATTCTGAGTCCTGTAAGAAAGTATGTTTTGCAGTGGATTTGCAAATCATATTTTCCATACATTTCTAATTTAAACATCTGTGGATTTTTTACTTTAATGTTTGTAAATATTTGTCCATACAAATGTATATGTACATGCAATGCCTAGAGGAACACATTTTTCCCATATTTGATGTGATCTCTTCTCATGAACTCTCATGACTTGCTGCTACTATCTCTCAGTGTAATAGCCATCACATTGTCAAAGGACCAAGCCGCATTTGCTCCTGAATCGGGTCAGAGCATAATGGGCAGTCACTAAGTGAATTGCTACAAGATGTGTGCAGACAGTAAACCGTTCACATAGACAATACATTGTCTGGGACAATTCTAATTAATTATATTGAAGCACAGAACAGTTTGCAATATACATTACTTCTACAGCAGGTACTTATATTTCTCCTCTCATTATTCTATATATAGTTCATCACTATCCCTGCCAACAAACCAAGGATAACAGTGTGCTTAATAAATTACTTAAGGCTTGCTCACAGGCAACGACAGCAGCAGATTTGCAGGTTAGCTGTATTCCAACAGGGGATGAGATGCACCATAGGGATATAACCTGTCTATTCTAAAAACAAATCCAGCTTTGGTACAGTTACTTATCAGTGATTCAATCACACAAACATACTTACCTTATTACTGGTGTAAATAGACTATGAAGACGACAGTACAGCCTGACGCCCTGCAGGAAATGAATAATGTTTAGAAAATAAAACAATGCTCTGGTTGCATGTTTAGAAAAGGATTATAGCACTGGCTGAGAATGAAGCCCTTTAAATCACTGAAGACAGGACGTGAATTCCTGTCCGAGCCATACAGGGAGGGCAGCCATTACTTCATTAGGGTGTAGTATTATCCTCAGTTTTGCAACATTCGTTCAGAGATCACAGGCTCACCATCTTTCAGTGTTGTAATTGTATACCGTTGTTTTGCCAATGATTGAAACTCATATTGTCATTCTCATAGACCTCTATTCAACACACGGTGAAGCTGCAGCTCCATAGTAGGGAACCTTCTGTTCTGAACCCATACTTTTTAACTCAGAGTCTTCCCTGATACACAAAAACAGCTCCACGCCACTCTTAATTAGGGCCTGAGTGCACCATTTGGATTCATTCAGATATAAATAAAGTTTGTGGGAGTTGACATGTATGGAAATGCACTGTATATAGCATATAAAGGCTATGAATACTAAGGGGTCATTTCTATACACTACGAATTGGACGTTTGAGGCACTCGTGGCCGAAAATCGCCATTGAAGTCAACAGGGATTTGGGGGGCCATAACACCTCAAAGGGCTGCTTCAGCATATATAGAATCAACCCCAAAATGATTTCTAAAATAAATTAAATTACCTTGGATATCACATCCTGCATTTCGTTTCTTGGATAGTATGTGCCATCGTCATATCGAAACCTATATAGCATCTGTTCTGATTTAAATTGGTGCTTATCTGTAACTAAAATAATAAAATACTATCAACATATATTTTCCACATGTAGGATAGCAATCATAAACACAAAGGCAACTTTATATGAAACAGCACTATTATGTCTCAGAGCTAAGAAATTCTAGCAAAGCATTTTGCTGCAGGATAACTATCCTCAGGCTCCCAGAGTAATTAACACCTACCCCGTATATTTGTGAGCTTCTGAGAGATATCTACTATGCCTTAGAATTACACAAAGGCTTGTGGGATGGTCTTGGGAACCAGAGACTACCCGCAGAGAGCTTCATCCACCGTCCTGAAGAGTGGGCTACCTGGAGAGCCAAGCCTACTCTCTTTTTTTAACTATAGTTAAGCATCTATTTCAAGGTCTGCATGGGAAATAAAGCTATTATTATCTTTTATAATAATGCAAACATATTCCACCGCACAGTTCAATGTGGGAGGGAGGAAAATAACATTTTATGACAAAATATATGTAAAGACAAACTGAGACAACAGGAAGGGTGACCCTGTCCCAAAGGGCTTACAATCTAGAATGGGTGGAGTGGAGACACACGAAATAGCATGTCTGCGTTTCTTATAATCTAATACTACAGAACTGATTAAAAAAAACACACATGTAGGAGATTCCATGGATTGCTCCTTTAAGATAACATAAAAACATAATAAAATGGGAAACATCTTGACCAGGTTAAATAAAGGCTGACAAATCACTGTCCACATTTAGTCCATATGGTGTTAGAGTATTTAATTTGTGAATCCAATAAATTTGGAGAAAAGTGACTGCCTGTGCAGAGAAAACACATAAGCCTAGCAAAAAATAGTAAATGCCAGCTATCTCCTAGAGAGTGGTACAAAACTACTTACAACATCTTGATGTAAAGATTCTGCACGATTTATAGCTGGACCTATCATCATGTGCAAATAACATACAAACACATTTAAATAGGCAAACATTGGTGCTGAAACCTGTTAAACCGGAAGCTCTGTAGCACCATAACAAAATTCATGGAACCGCGTCACCACGTGACATTGGGACGCTGCAAGAGGCGCAGGCTTGGGCGGCAAAAAAGGTAAGTGCTTATGGGCGGCAAAATTGTAAATCCGGCTCTGGGCGGACGTCGCGTGTCACCATCCTGCTGGGGAATAAGACTTTGCCTCCAACCATGTAATTTCAATTTGACTTTGTTTTTACTTCTTATTTTACATTAAAGTGTACTACACTATTTGGTG
This sequence comes from Ascaphus truei, assembly GCF_040206685.1. Lineage (NCBI taxonomy): Eukaryota > Metazoa > Chordata > Amphibia > Anura > Ascaphidae > Ascaphus > Ascaphus truei. Next base: position 99,991,529 of record NC_134484.1, read on the forward strand.
TCTTTGTGTACTCTCCTAACCCCTTAGCTGCAGTATACTTTTGAACACAAGAGGTCTGGAATACCATCTTGAAGTAGCAAGCACCACATCATTAGTGTTTTAAGCCTTTATTTCACACACAGGAGTGTTCCCTGATTTTTTTTATTTTTTATTAAGCATTAATGATCAGGAATACTCTGTGCGGAGCGCGATAAATGCCTTTCAGAGGAGAAAGCACCGAGACACCGAAACCAGAAACCGCTCTGCTGGGGACAGCACAAATCTGACAGACACACCGAAGGGAGGTCTGAGACTGTGGGTGGATTGGGCCTTAGACGTATGTGACTGGAGGATGTACTGATGCTGCCCTTGTCCTTTACTTTTAGCTACATGCTTGAAAATCACATCTATTTGTGAGTGTTTTTAATCTTTGTTCAGAATTTGTGTAGTAAACTTTTTTGCACTGTACAGCTCAATCCCGTTATAGCGCAATCCGATACAACGTAGATCCGCATATAACGCGGTGTGAGTGTGACTCCCAATATATTTGATGCCGGTTACCACACACACAGACACACACAATCATGTAACATTGCCCTAAAAATATTGATTTGATTGTATTCCTCCTAAATAGATCACCCCCCTCTACTTTGCCAAAATATATAAAGGACAATAAGTACATTTATTACCATAAAACAAATATACTGCTGCTCAGGGAAGCGCGCTTTTGCCCAGTCACGTGGGTGGTGAGGCGCGCTCTGGAAGGTTTTGCGACATCTGGTGGATGTCGGAGGTCGGACTCCAGGAAGCAGAGCCAGCTGGAGCGGAGCGCGCTGCTGTTGCTGCGTGACACTGGAACTTTACCGTCTCCCTATAGTGATCCCTGCTGCAAGAAGCTTATCCAGCCCCCCTCCTGTATGCAGTTTCCCTTCAGTCTAATCCCTCCGACCCCTTGCATATAGCGCCTCCGCGATGGCTGACCTGGACACCATGTCTGTGGTGTCGGATCCCCAGCACGCTTCAAAGCTGCGCCGATCTCTGGGCTCATTCCGGGGAGAGTCCGGCTTCTGTGACGCAGTTCAAGTGCTGGAGGAGCAAGAGATCCCAGTGCAAAAAAACATCCTGGAAGCAGCCAGCCCCTATATAAGGTGAGTAGTGCCCCCCTCCCTCCCACTGTATACGGTGACAGAGCTACCCCTCTGTACCAGTTTCCTATATAAGTTGGGATCCCTGTATATGGTGAGCAGGGACACCCCCATATTATGAAGCAGAAGCAGGGAGAGTAGAGAGCAACTAGCTGATGAAGATGCCGGGAAAGTCTTGTGTTGGGGTTTTGTGTTGGGGTCTGGGACAGCTGGGAGAGTTATCACAGCTCTCCCCCTCTGCCAGCCGCGGAACCGCAGAGCGGTGCAATGTTCACAGGCACATTTTTTCCCTGCGATCCGCATATAACGAGATCACACAATAACAGGGGTCAGCTGTATATACTTTATACTTTGAAGTACGTCTGGAGGATTGCAGAGTATATCCCATACCCCAAAAAGCTTGAACTTCTTCCACACATGAGTGTACTGGCTATTTTTTGAGCCTCCTATTTTTCACTTTGAAACATATTGCACTATTGTGTTCTTTTGTTTTGTTTTCTCTTTTAAATATATATCCCAAGAGAATTTGCGCTCCAATAGTGTTATAGTATTTGATACAAGCGCATTGCATTTTCTTATTTACTACAAAACATGCCTTGGGATTTAGGTGCGAATGCTAAACACTCTCAAAGTAAATAGCTTATTGCTGGTTACCACTTAGCAAATACAGTATGAACCTTCGGCTCGTACTCGCTAAGCACTGTTGCTCGGTATCGCATTTGAGCCAGTTTTAACTCCCATTTACTTGACTAGCAGTTAACTGTGGGTCTGGATTTGGCACTTTGTATCAGCACTTGGTAAATATCCTGCTTTATCTCCTTTGTCCTATGCGTGTCTTAATTATAAAAAGTGATCTTTGCAAATATTAAGGTCCTCTCTATTGCAGTACGTCCAGCAACGGAATGGGACATATTGCCATGACCAAAATGCTTCCAGTGGACATTTCGCCATGATGTCCACTCTTGTGCCTGACCGCCTGCTGTCCAACACACCTGACCCAACAAGCTAAGCCAGGTCTGTCGCTCCGACAGCTGCATTTCCCGACCGCCCGCTCCAACAACTGCATGTTTAAATATCCCATGTGGGACCACTACACTGCGGAGACAGTCCGCTCCGATGACCATCTTTAAATGTCCCATGGGACATTTAAAGATGGTGCTTCAGAGCGATTTGTCTAGACAGTGTAGCAAACCCGTGTGGACATTTAAACATGCAGTTGTTGGAGCGGTCGGGGACGGCAGACCTGGCTTGTCATGTCAAGCATGGCGGTCGGTGGTCAAGTGCAGGAGTGGACATCACAGAGAAATGTCCCAGCGGCGTTTTGGTCACAGCCAAACGTCCTAGACCATCCGACTAAGGCATGAAATATTCTGGTCACTAGAAAGATCATTTTCTTTCAAACTTGTCATGTCAATAAAGCAAATATTTTCTACAGTAGGGAGCATTCTTGAACGACTTCACTCCGGCTTTTCTGCACTGAAGGTTATAATTTGCTCAAAGCTGGGTTGTAACTACAGAACTGTATGAAAGATTTGACTCAGAGGAAATACAGAAACACATTATCATTGTGCATTATTGTACCCAAAACTGGTGAAAAAGAAACAGATGGTTCATTTATATTTGTTTCAAGAATTCTATTTTCAGAGCAAAACAGCTGCAAACACTTGGTAATGAAACTAGTCTGTCTTTCTTACACATTCACTCCTGTGAAATGATGGTTTCCTTTATGAGTTCAGTTAATCATTTGTTCTGAAAATCCATAATAATTAATTTTAAAGACAATTATAAATCAGTATTATTCAACAAAATGATCACGATAGTGAGTTACAATGCAAAGGCACCACATTTTGCTGGTGCACTAAGCATAACAGAAACATTATTGAAGTGCATAACGTTCCATTTTATCAAGTAGCTTTCTTAAAAATATGTACTGTATTGAAGGGGCGCATGGGCGACGGCTAGGTGAATGGAGGCTTACGTGTGGAGCTCCGTCCCTACTGGCGCTAAAAGCAAACAATCGTCAATAAAAACGATCGGAACACACAGAAGAAAGAAGATCCCGTAATCGGAACACCCCAGGTCGCAGTCCAATAGAGGAGTCCCTGTGTTAACCGATTATTTCGAGAAAAGTGAAATGGCGCGAGTAGGAGGCTCTGGTGCACCCAAACATACTGATGGCTCTGATTCAGAGAGTGATAGAACAGAACAAAGGAGTCATGCGAGAGACCAGGATTCAGTCACAAGAAGCGACCTAAAAGAATTTTGCAAAGAGATTAAGTCCTTTTTTCAAAAAGAACTGTGGGAAATGAGAAAGGTTATTGACAGGTTGGGGGAGAGAACGGACACCCTTGAAATAAAACTGGATTCCACCATAAAAGCCCTGCAAAAGACGGACAAAACCACTACCCACTTAAAATCTATGGTCCTGGAGTTAGTGGATAAGCAGGAAGACTCCGAAAACCTTGACAGACAAAATAACTACTGCTCATAGGGGTTCCGGAGACCATCACGGACTGGAGGTATTCACTACAAAATGGCTAACGCACGTTACCTGCCAGTCACGGACTGGGAAACCGGTACTTTCTATTTTCAGTAGTTATTTCTACAAGGTTGGCTGAGTAAGCTAGAGGTGCCCTTTTGGAATGAGAGAGGTGGGTAGAGCCCAGAATGTTGGGCTGCTGGCAGTATAGTTAGTTGCCCTCTGGAGTTGGTGAAACAAATAGTTGGTCACGTTAGGAACTTTATCCTATCAACGTTGTTGCAAAATGTTACATTGAAGGGTGGTGTTGTGCGATCCAGCAGGGATATCCAGATGAGAAGGAGACCCCCAGGTTCCACAAGAGGGTTACCCGCACTATTAATATAACGATCCCTCAGGACTAGGCTTTAGGGGAAAACATAGGGGAGTAGTGGCAGTTGTGGGGGAAAAATCATAGATATAATGTTAGAGGCATCTAGGTACTCACCGCCAGAGCACAGTTCCCCGGAGGGTACTGTATCTCTAATCGCAAGACGGGAAAGCGGGGCTTGATCACACACAAAACAGTCCTCAGTGAACTAGGGGATAAGGTAGTCTGCAGTTAATTGGAGCTTGGAAAGGGAGAATTGACTGGAGAACATGCTGGATCGTATCCATAAGGTCATAGGGTGATAGAGTTCAGGGGTTTAAATGTGTTCACTTGTTCATGTGTTCATAAATTAATCTATCGTAAAGTGCCATATTATGTGTATTTGAATGTAATGTTTACTGAACCGCCGGAGGTGGGACCACTTCGGCCAGTCGCCTGCACCTCAAAATGTGTATTGTGGAGGTTACCCAGATACACGACCAAGTCCCTTGGGATTCGGAGGTCCGGGTTTGGCTGGATCACTGGTCTCCTTTACTGGGTGCTCCAGGAATTAGACACATCCCAAGGGCAAAATAGTCAGCTTTGCTTTGCCCATGGGCAAAGCTGTCTCTTCCAAGTTGTTTCCCCTTCCGCCCCATACCCTCACTACCCCTCCATTATCTCTGGCGTTAGGCTCCTCCTCCACTTACAATAGCATGGTACCCAACCCCGGGCACTCGTGGAAAAATTCTATCATACCTGCGAAACAAATCTTCAGTGGGTCAGATATGCACTTTACGTTTGAGTTTACAAGGCTGGCTAATCTAAAATGACTGTGAATGTTATATCTCAGAATGTGAAAGGCCTGAATAGCCCAGGTAAACACTGTGTGCCGATAGCGGACTATAAAAGAAAGCATGGAGACATGGAACTGCTCCAAGAAACCCATTTTAGCACAAAAATTGCACCCAGATATATAGATAAAAATTTCAGGCGGTTCTACTTATCCTCTGCCAACGAAAAAAAAAGAGGAGGTGTAATACTCCTCCACAATAACTTCCCTTTTATAGAGGAGTTGGTGAAAAAAGATAGGGACGGGCGGTTCCTGGTGGTGGGCTCAGTGCACGCTCAGCCTTTGACTCTAGCAACAATATACGCCCCATGTGAGCACAATCCCTCTTTCTTCAAAAATTCTTTCAAACACTGAATAAACTAGCGAAACGTAACATAATATTGGTCGGGGATTTTAATAAAGCACTCAACCCAATATTACACAGATCGGCCCACACTGGACCAACAGCAGAGGCACCTTGGACGCACAAGTCATGGGTCTGAGGGAAAACCAAATGGTAGATATCTGGAGGGAACTTCACCCACTCGAGAGAGATTACACCTTCTTCTCGCATCCACATGCAACACATACTGTAGTTGAATCGATAACTTCTTTGTCTCAAGCAGACTGGTTCTGATGATCTCCCAGGCAGGGATCCATGATATTTCATGGTCAGAACAGAATGACAGACCTGGAGCAAATTGGAAACTTAACGAGTCTATCTTGAAAATGCCAGAATTTTATCAATTAATAGGTAAGGAAATTGACCAATTCTTTAAAATAAACAAAGGTAGTGTCAATTCCCAGGCCACATTGTGGGAAGCGCATAAGGCAAGTTTCAGAGGCACACTGATTAGCATAGCAGCAAAAAGAAAACGCGATAGAAATGCAAAGATAGTTAAGCTACAGTCCAAAGGAAAAGATTTAACAGATACTCATAAACAAAGTTCTAACCCAGAGATCCTAAAAGAAGTGAAATGTCAAAATTGAGCTAAATCTTCTCCAAGCCTCCCAGGCAGACACTTCTTTGAGCTGGTCAAAGACGAAGTTTTATGAGAAAAATAACAGGCCAGATACCATGCTAGCTAATACATTACGGAATAAACAGCCAAACTATAGCATTCAGGCGATAGGTTTAAAGTCAGGAGCCATCATGGCCAACCCCAAATCAATAGTGGAGGAGTTTAAGAGATTCTATGAGGATCTCTATAATGGGGAAAAAGTGGCACATAATGATAGAACAAAAAGAGCACTAAGGGACTTCCTGACAAGCTCTAACCTGCCGAGACAGTGTGGTTCAGAGAGGGAGACTTTGGGGGAAAATTTCATAATGGAAGAACTAGTACAGGTCTTTAAAGACTTAAAACCATCGAAAGCCCCGGGTCCAGATGGTTTCTCGAATCTTTATTATAAAAAATTAATTAAACTCCTTGCCTCCTCCGGATGTTCAATTCGGTGTTGGAGGGGGCCCCTTTCCCGGAACAGATGCTCCAAGCATCCATCTCCATGATACATAAACCAGGAAAAGATCCCCTGGACTGTAAAAGCTATAGACCAATTTCCCTAATAAATACTGACATCAACATTTACGCTAAATTGTTGGCCAATCAATTGAGTCACATCCTGCATAGACTGATACATCCAGATCAAGTCGGATTTATTAAGGATCGCCAAGCAGCAGACAACACACAACGAATTATTGATCTGATAGAAATAGCCAACACAAAAAAGATACAGGTTATGATTTTAAGTCTAGATGCAGAAAAAGCCTTGACAGGATTGACTGTCCATACTTAAAAGCCACGCTTGGAGCCTGCGGTTTTAGATTTCGGGGATAGATTGGGGAATGCCATCCTGTCATTATACTCGAGCCCGGCCGCTTAAGTAATTCACCAGGGTTCCCATCAGACCCTTTTAAAATCAAAAGTGGCACAAGACAGGGTTGCCCCCTTTCACCCCTCTTGTTCACCCTATGTATGGAACCATTGGCTGCCCAGATTCGGAATTGCCCTGATATGTCGGGAATTGAAGTTAACATGCAAATTCATAAAGTGGCTTTATATGCTGATGACGTGTTTCTAGCAATTTCTAACCCCCTTACCTCTCTGCCCAACCTCTTCGATTTGATGGGGAAATTCAATAAAATTTCAGAATTTAAGATTAAGCAATCTAAATCCGAAATACTAAATATAAACCTCCCAAAGGATGCTGAAAAATTGATAGAGATCAATTTCAATTGGCAATGGAAAGATATTAAATACTTAGGAGTCCATATCACTAAGGACTATAAGAATGTATACAAAGAAATTACCCCAAACTCATTCGAACTTTAAGAGAAGACATTCGAAAATGGTTGGCCCACAAGATCTCATGGCTAGGTATGTATAGCATTAAAAAGAATCGCCTCCTGCGTATCTTATATTTATTCCAGACATTATCGGTGCCACTGAGACTGAAAGATATACTCTCGTTTCAGTCTGCGATCTCCAAATTTATCTGGGGAGGTAAAAACCTGAGAGTAAAGGGAAAAATGTCAAATTTCCCAATGGCAGACTAACCCAGAATTGAACAGATGGGTTGCATTGGTGAGAGAAGTTTGCTCCCCATTGGAGCTAAACAACCAAATTTGGTTACCCAAATCAACACAAAGATCAGTTAACATCCCGCTACCCTCAATGGCTAACTCATTATCAATCTGGGAGGTCTCTAAAATCATATGCGGCCTGACCACAAGATACTCGCTGATGACCCCCTTGTGGGGCAATCCAGACTTTACTCCAGGGATGCGTAGTAGCGACTTTTTAATCTGGAAACAAAAAGGCTTTTAAAGACTTAAGAGATCTGGAGGGAAATAAAGGTATAAAATCTTTCGACCAAATTAGATCAGGTAAAGATATCCCCCACAGCGAATTCTTTAGATACCTCCAGATCAGAGCATTTTACAATAAACACACCCCTCACCCTCAGTTAACTACATTTGAAAAGCTCTGTCTCATAGAGACTGACACTAGAGGACTTACATCGCAGATGTACAGAGAAGTGATTGGTTCAGGGCATGAGGTGAACCAAAAACTGGGTTATATGGCACAATGGGAAACCGATCTGGGAGAGGTATTGGAAGAGGAGGAATGGATAGCAATAGTCACCGCGGCGGCCAAGAGCTCGATATGCACGACATTGAAGGAGACCGCATATAAAGTGTTGATGAGGTGGTATCACACCCCACTAAATGTATCTAGATTTATACCAGGATACTCCCTGCTGTGCCCTAGCCAGTGAGGAGAATCCGCTGACCTGTTACATATGATGTAGTCCTGCCAGCGGATATTCCTATCTGGGAGAAGATTAGAGATTGGCTTCAGAGGATTTATTCACAATTCCAATAGACCCGTGGCTGTTTCTCATAAATAGACCAATGCTGGGAATACATAAAAACAAGGAATAAGCTGATTGCTCATTTTGCAACAGCAACAAGGTGTGAGATCGCAGCATTATGGAAACAAATCAAAATTTCATCAATTCCCAAGATCTGGAACAGAATTTGGTTTGTGTGCGTGCCAGATGGAAAAATTAACAATGACACAGTTAATGACACTGGCGTAAATTTTCTAAAAGTCTGGACGCCTTGGCTGGCACAAACATACATCGCAGGGGTGGAGACAAACATAATCTGGCTTTGATAGTTGTAGATGCATTCTCGTTCAATGAACATGTAATATAGAAGGTCGTAGAAGAGGCAGAGAGATTTGGAGGGGCGGGGCTGGGCCTGCCGCTATTTGGAAGAGCCGTACCACTCAGATGGAGAGCTGCCGCGTGGTAGCTCACTGGAAACCATGAAGTTTGGCAGAGGAGAGGTCCTACGCCTCCCCCCCCCCTTATGTATCTTTATTTTGACTTGATGTTAACAATTGACTGGCATTGTTGGTTAAAAGAAGCAGCGAATGTGCGCTTTGTTACTGTATTGCTTTACAAAACCAATAAAAAAAACAAAGTATAAAGTAAAATACAAAAATATATATGTATTGAAAAATAGCCTAATTTGCAACTGAAAGTCAAAAGTAATTGCAGGCGATCTGGTCTGTATTGTGCCTCTGTATACATGTACTACAGTATACAATATCTGTACTGTAGATATGTGTAAGAAGAAATATTATGGATCAAGATAAACTGGTCCAGCAATGGCACTCTAAACAGAAAACTTAGACTATTTTGCGGATGAGAAAGATTAAAATCTGCAAAAACAACCATGATTTTGACCAGAAGGGATTAGCCCTTGGTCAGTGGGTTAATGTTGTGGGTAAGTTAGGCAGTCCTGAGGTTGCCCTAGTAAGGGAAATGGAGGGAGCTCATGAGGCAGCGTTTAAAGGAGGAATGGAAGGATTTACCAAACACATTCCTGCTCTCCATGGAGGTGTAGAAAAAGAAATGTATTTTATTTTACAGGTTTTTTTTTTAAAAATTTCATCTCATCCATTTTTTTTTAATGTCCATTTATTGGCCCTGAATTTATGTATCTCACTATGGATATACATACGTACAGGGACAGTCACTGGAGGTATTGTATGTTTATTTTTAATGTTATTAAATTGTTTTGTATGCTCTTTTATTGCACCTGTATGCATGTATGTAAACTATAGATGGACATACATACAGGTATAATAAAAACTTGTGTTTACTTGCCTTGTTTTGATGTTTTTTTTATTGTAATTTGCTGGTTTGTGTAAAAATGTGTTTGTAATGTACATTTTATTTTTTCAAATGTTATTTTAAAGGTTGTTTGCAATAGTTTATTTAATTGGCTTATTTTTGGAAGTTAGATTTAGTGTGATGGTTACTTTGAAATAGATTATTTTTCACAACGGTTTGTTTTTAGGATTTGAATTGTGTAATTGATTGTGATTGTAATTGATTGGAGATTGGATTAATTAATTGATGGTAATTTAATTCTGTTGACTTGCTTTGTTTTTATTTAATGCTTGGATTTGTATCTTTGGAATAGTTTATTTGATTTTGAGCATTGATTGGCAAAGTATACATGATGCACACATTAATTGTATCATGTATTGAACACATTGTCAAATCGAGTGTTTTTATTTGCATTTCTCAGATATTGATTTGGCTTGGTGCTGTTTGATATTGGGAGATATTTGTATTTCGGCAAGTATATCCTTAACCATTTCTTTGTATATTGGTTAATCATGCATATATATATTATATATATTATATATTATATATAATATATTATATATATATCTATATATATATGTATATAGGCAATACGATACCGTGTGTAGACGAATATCAAAGGCAGCACTCCAGAAGGTTGTCAAAAATAATGTATTAAATCAACAAGACATCATTCCAACGTTTCGGTCCGCGAGCGGGACCTTTATCTGGATAATAGTTATTTTGCCCATTTCTGTACTGTATGTGTGTTTGGTGGTGGTGGGGGGGGGGTGATATTTATTTCTTGAAATGTATAGGACCGGTTTATTTTTTTGACACAAAGGGTTGGTTCCTTAGGTCTGCAGGGACCTCTGGAGACCACCTGAGGGCTCCCCAGATGCCCACGGGTACAAGGCTGCGGACTCATGGAACACACCTGCGGGGAAGAACCGAGGGCCCCACTTCTGTGGGGGCCCCATGGACCCATAAGGGACCACCCGAGGGCCCCCAGACCCCTGTGGGAACCACCCGAGGACCCTCAGACACCTGTGGGGCTGACCCGGGGACCCCCAGACACCCGCGGGCCCATCCGTGGAGACCCCATTTGGGACCCACGGTGACCCGCGTAGACCACCTGGAGGCACACGGCACCTGACGGGGACCACCCGTAGGCCTCCAGACAATGTGTGAACCCTTTGGCTGGGCCACTATGGGGCCTGCGGACACCCGCCAAGTCCACCGGGGACTCCCGTGGGCCTGGGGTATAAACCTTGTATGTCAAAGAATATATCATGTTGTATGGGGGGGCACAGGGGGTGGGTTATGTATTATTTATTAAATATAGTAATGTTTATTGTGGGGCTGTGTATTGTTTTGATTGTGGGTAGTGGGGGTGGGGGAAGGGGTTATTGTCCCTGAGCCTGGGTAAGTCTCCCGGGTGTGTAGTGGGTGAGGGCGGTTAGGCCTTCCGGGTGGGGGTAGTGGGGGGTATTTAGGCCTCCCGAGTGAGTGGTGAGTGAGGGTGGGTAAACCCCTTAATGACTGTCGCGGTTAATAACCGCTAAGGTGATTAAGGGGTTAGGGGACATTAGATTGGCTCTTTTTATTCTTGTGTATGTTTTTCAGAACCCGAGGGCATGGACGGTGATGAAGATGAGGCTGGCCTTCATCGTGGGTGCCGGACAAGGGTGAGTGCAAAATGTATTTATTTTATTTATTGTGATTAATGTGGATATGTGGATAATAGTCATTTTGCCCATTACTGTATTGTATGTGTCAATGGGGGGGAATGGGGGGGGCTTGTTTACAGTATTGTTTACTTTTTGGGGACACACCATTGGTACCGCATGCTTGCGGAGGGCCGCGGGGACCCCCGGACGGCCGTGGGACCCCCGCAGGGACCCCCGTAGTCCAACGGGGACCACCCGTGGACCATCCGGGGTCCCCCGTGGTGTCAGCCGGGGTCACCCGCGGGCCTGTTGTATGGATGGTGTGCCTGCAAAAAGGTAAACAAAGAAATATTTTCTAAGTCCAGCTCCTTTTGCGCCCGCCTTTAGCTGGCGCGTTTGTCAGGCACATTTTTAAAGGCCGATTCACTTAGCGCTGCTTAGTGAATCTCAAGCACTGGCAAAAATCAGCGCATTAGCCTGATCGGGCGCATTTTGCGCCAAGGGCTGAAAAAAGGCCTTTTAAGAGCGATAAAGTGCAGTTATCACTGCTTAGTGAATTGCACTGCAGCCTTTATCAGACTTAAAGGGTACTTTGCGCTCTTAAAGTCACTTATCGGAGTTTAGTGAATCGGCCCCATTGTATCTGCTGTCACAATCTCCATGGGTAATGAATTCCACATTTTAACTGCCCTTACTGTAAGGAACCCTTTCCTTTGGTGCTGGTGAAATCTCCTTTCCTCTAACCTAAAGGGATGCCCCCGAGTCCTTTGTATTGCCCTTGGGATGAATTGTTGTTTTGAAAGCTCCCTGTACTGTCCCCGATTATATTTGTATATAGTTATCAGAGCCACTTTTCTAATGTAAATAAATCTAATTTAGTTAGCCGCTCCTCATAAATTAGATTGTCCATCCCCTTTATTAATTTGGTGGCTCTTCTCTGCACTCTCTCTAGTTCCATAATGTATTTTCTAAGGAGTGGTGCCCAAAATTGTACTCCATATTCAAGGTGTGATCTTACTAATGCTTTGTAAAGGGGCATAATTATGTTTACTTCCCTTCCATCCATTGCCCGTTTAATGCAAGATAAGATCTTGTTTGCCTTTGCAGCTACTGCATGACTTTGTGCACTATTGCTAAGCCTACTGTCTACCAGCACTCCTAAATCCGTCTCCATCAAGGATTCCCCCAATTTATCCCCATTTAATTTGTAAGTTGCCTGTTTATTCTTGCTTCCCAAATGCATAACCTTACATTTATCTGTATTAAACCTCATCTGCCATTTACCTGCCCACGTTTCCAGTCTGTCCAAGTCCTTCTGGAGAGAAATTACATCCGGCTCTAATTCTACTACCTTACACAATTTAGTATCGTCAGCAAAGATGGAGACTTTGCTCTCGACTTTGGTCTGTGAGTTCAAGAGGGGGTAGCGGCAGGTCTCAGGGTAGGGTCTAGCGCGACTGCGCCTTTGTTAGACACTTTAGTAGGGTTATCAGATTCGGAGTTGGTAATGACAACTGCAGAAATGGTAGAGAGGGGAATAAGGAAAGGGGTGAAAGGTGTATGATTTAAGTTATAAGGAGTCTTATGTGTGTTTCGCGAGTGCCCTTGGTCTTCACTTGGCTGTAGCAGTTATGTAGAAGGACAGGACATTAAATTGGTTATTCTCAGGGTCTAAGGAGTTAATAGGGAAATCAGACAGGAAGTCAGATGCAAGGAATGGGCTATTATGCAGGTCCCCAAAACATTTCACAATTGGCTGCAGGCGTTTGCTATCTTGGCAAGTGTGGTGGGGGAGAAGAACCCGCAGGACTGTTTCTCTCTGTTTAAGTATTTGGAGACAATTAGGGAGGCTTATGGAGTGTAAGGGTGGTTTCGTGGCTCTATGATGATGCGTTCCGACAAAAGGATGTCGGTGCAAACTCATATTTCATGGGGATATAAGGACATGGACCTTTGGCTGTCTGTGATGACGCCCCAGAGGCCATCTCTCTTCCAGCAGGGTCAGTGTCTTGCAGTCCTCCGGGGAGGCAGCTGGGGCAAAACCCGGTATCTACTGTATGATCAACACGGAAAAATGTCAATTTGGGGTGGGATGCAAATTCCGGCATGAAGGATGTCCATCCTGCTTTGCAATGTTTTAAGATAGGGACGTTTGGTGGGTATAGGTAGCGAGGAAAGGCGGTTGCGAGTCAGGCTTCAAAGCCGGCAAGCATGGTAACATGCCCCCCTGGCTCCCGGATTATCCAGATAGGGAGTCTGCTAGGATAATCTATCTCCCCCTTCCCCACCTTAGGATGGCTTGGAGTGGGGCTTGGAGTTGGGTTGTCGGCGAGGCCAGTTTTAGGGGTAAAATGTCATCTTCTGTGGCAGTCTTGAGGGGTGGGGGGGGGAGTGAGTTGGACAATGGTGTGTTACCAGGCAGGCCTGTAAGATTGATGATCTAATCTGTGGAAGGGCTCTGGGTTTGGCTGGGGCGGCATGCTTTAAGGGTCCCTCCACCTGTTACGGTTTGTTACCCAGTGTTGTGTTTGATGTTGCACCTGGCAGGGTCGGCATGTAGCAACCAAGTGGGAGCCACGGTATTCGTGGGGTTTGCCTTGCCTGCTAACCCCCACCCGATTACTGTTGGTATTTTAAACAAGAGTTATTAATAAAGCTGTGGCCTTTTTTTCCCCACATTTCAGTGTGTGTCGTTAGTGGGTGTGGAAATTGGGTCAGGTCGGGCGGTAGTTCCCTTCCTGGACCACTTATGAGGTCCAGAGTCATGTATCTTATGGGTATAAGATAAACCCAACCTCTCAGAAAAAGCAAAGCATTTAATGCCCCTAAGTTATATTGACAATGGCTTAATCTTTACTATATTTTTCAGGCTGATTTACTCAGTCACACTTTAGGGAGAATAATTAGTATAAATTGTAACTAACAACGACTGCAGATAAAAACAAAATACATTAATGAAAGATTTTTTTGGTGTGACAATTTAGACAAAATAAGCACCCACAACATGCTCTATATTAACTTAGTAGCTCTTTGTAAAAAATCTTTTGTTGTTATAATGCCTTCCCCTTAAAATGTTCTACTACACTGTCAAGCTATTTTTTTTTAACAATGTGGTCATAGCAGAGCACTTCCATAAGCAAAATGCAAGCAAGATTCTAATACAGAGATGTAAAATTTATGCCTATGTTTCATATTGATTTTTCAAGAAGCTAAGCAAATACAAATATCACTTGTGAGCACATACACGTCTCAGGCAGGTCTGCAACCCTGCTTTGCATCATTATCTCTTAGGCTAGGTCCCCAGTGCCTGCTGCAGCGTGCGCTAAGGCGTGCGCTGCAGGAACAAGAATGTCCCCTCAATGGACCGGGCTCACTAGCTGCCTTCGCACGCAATTTGCAGCCGCGTTGCACGATGAGATTTTCAGAAGACAAGAAAATTGTGTTTACAACTAGCGACAGCGTCACATGGGTCTGTGACAACCAATGATAGGGCAGAGTTTCTCAAGCCAAACATAGTGAAAGAACTAGCAGCCAATCAGAAAGCATAAGAGGATGTTACGTCCTGGTCACGCCCCCACGACGCAAGTCCCTTCGCAGATTGGTGAGACTGCAGATCGCGGCTTTCATACGTGCACGCGCCGCCACCCCACCAGGTGCATGAAACAATGAGTTCTGGGGCCGTAGCCTCAGCATGCAATGCTAATCCATTTTAACACGGACAGCTGTCTGTGAGAAGGTTCACTGGCTATGCACTTCTTTAACCCAGGCGGTGCTGAAAAGCTGTGTACTATGGCAGGCATCAGCTTATAGGGGTTATCCATGTTAAAATGGATAAAAAGCAAAAAGTGACACTGGGTTGCAGACCTGTCTGAGATATGTGAATGTACCCACAAGTGATATTTTTATTTGTTGTACACTGTATGGTGGAGGCTTTTTGTCACTTTTTTTACCCACCATAGCTCATTTAATATCGAGAAGCCAACAAATTATTGAAGCACTATGAAACCCCAATTTTACCAACTGTTAATTCATATTTGTGATAAAAGGTCACACAATGCCAATTGCGACCAGTGCCTAAATATGTGACATATTTCAAATTCTATAAGAGGTAAATACAGAATTATACAAGAAATAACCATTTTCTATTAGATAACATTTTTTTTTTATTCGAGACATACTGTAGTGTGCCATAGACACCTTATATCCTATTAACTTAAATGGTCTTTAAGGTATCTTCAAGTGCCAAATGTGTCTTACAGCAGGGGTGCTCAACTCCTGTCCTCAAGACCCCCCAACAGGTCAGGTTTTACAGTAAGAATATCCCAGCTTCAGCACAGGTAGCTCAATCCGTGACTCAGTCAAAGACTGAACCACTGATTGAGCCACCTTTGCTGAAGCAGGGACGGATTGAGCCACCTGTGCTGGGACATCCTGAACACCTGGCCTGTTGAAAGGGCTTGAGGACTGGAGTTGAGCACCACTGGGCTTATGGCAGTACATATGGACTTTGTAACTTTGAAGGACAGATTTGCATTTCTTTCCAATTTACTCACTTTAATAATATGAATTACTCTTCTTACCACTGGAACCATTTTTATGTAATTTCCCGTCAATAGTAATATCTACGGGATCTGTAAGCGTTGTGCATTAAGTGGCGTCAGGTGGAACTGTTCATATTAGTAGTGCTCTAGAAAATATTACATTTGCTTTTTCTTGAAAATTATAATGCATATTTAATCACTAGCACATTCCCTGCCAGAGAGGCTAGCAATGTGTCGGTACATGGTTACAAAGCCTTCGCAGAGTATCTCAGGTATATTTGCAATTACTGGAAGGGTCACACTGTATATTCTAAAATTTACCAACCAGATTCTGTATAACAGAATACACGGAAACAAGAAAGATGTCTTTAGATATCATTAAAAAAAAAAAAAAAGTTTGTTTAGGTGGTGTCACAGACTGCATGATACATATAGCAAAATAGGAAAACTGTAAAAATCTGTGTATGTTACACTGCGGAGCATATGATTAAACTCAACCAACGAAGCTCAGAGATATTATTTAAACGTTGCAAAACAGAAAGTTTAAAGAAAGTCAGCTGTTGTACGGCAGAAATAGCAGGTCAAGTTGGTATTGTTGTTAGCCAGTTAGTTTAGAAGAACACAATGATCATTTCACGTGTAAATGATGGGCACTCTAGACTTTGGTCCGCACTGTATAAAAAGATGTAGATTTTTACCATGGTGGATAATGCCATTCTCCAGTAAAGCTTGGCCAAGATTAACACCTTCCTCTGGTTTGTGAATTTCTCCGATTTCCAGTAACCAGTCCACAAATTCACTGCACAAATCAATAAGAAATGAAAAAAGTTTCAAACTAATGCACAGTATTATTGTGACATATCATCGCCCTAACCACACTGATTCTGTTTTACAGTCAAAGTCTGCACAGCACCATGACTGCACAGCACCGTGACTGCACAGCACCGTGACTGCACAGCACCGTGACTGCACAGCACCGTGACTGCACTGCACCTTGACTGCACACTGCACAGTACCGTGACTGCACACTGCACAGCACCGTGACTGCACACTGAACAGCACTGAGACTGCACACTGCACACTGCACAGCACTGAGACTGCACAGCACTGACACTGCACACTGCACAGCATTGTGACTGCACACTGCACAGCATTGTGACTGCACAGCACCGTGACTGCACAGCACAGCACCGTGACTGCACAGCACAGCACTGTGACTGCACACTGCACAGAACTGTTACTGCACAGCACCTTGACTGCACAGCACTGTGACTGCACAGCACTGTGACTGCACAGTACCATCACTGCACAGCACCGTGACTGAACACTGCACAACACCGTGACTGCAAACTACACAGCACTGTGACTGCACACTGCACAGGACCATGACTGCACAGCACCGTGACTGCCCACTGCACAGCACCGTGACTGCACACTGCACAGCACCGTGACTGCACACTGCACAGCACCGTGCCTGCACACTGCACAGCACCGTGACTGCACACTGCACAGCACCGTGCCTGCACACTGCACAGCACCATGACTGCACAGCACCGTGACTGCACAGCACCGTGACTGCACAGCACCGTCACTTAGCCCTCTGACTGCACAGCACTGTAACTGCAAAGCACTGTGACAGCACACTACACAGCACCATGACTGCACAGCACTTTTTTTTCTCAATTGCCCTAACTATTTTATGGATTACCCAAAGGTGCAGAGAATAATTCCAAGCACGTGAGTCAAGTCTTCAGCTTTGAGTAGGGACTTAAATGCTAAAGTTCAAGGAATCTTTCATGTATATATATATATAATATATATATATATATATATATATATATATATATATATATATATATATATATATATATACACACACACACATACATATTTATTTATATTGTGTTACAGATGTAATGTAGGTACTGTAACACTTTACAGAACTATGGTTGCAAGACAGTACAGGGAGATAATATACAAAGTGTCAGAGGAAGTTAACAGTGGTTAGAATCCTTGCCTTGTTCTTGCTTCACCTTTTATTAAACACACAGACACACAGATACCCAGTAAGCTCATATATACATCCAATATGACAAAAATACACAGTGAAATGCCTATATATTCTCTTGAAAAATGGTCATTTACTTTAACCCTTTGGCCAAAGCATTATAAGCCTGAGAGCCACTTCAAGGCATATCACAGGTCCCAACACTAACTGATTACAATTCTTATTTACCTGTATAATAACAGAAAGAATGATCTGCATTGGATCTGTCACAACCAGCAGAATGAACAGACCTGTACATATGGAAAGGGGGGAGGTGAGAGCTTAAAACCTGGGGAGGAGGGGCCAAAACAGCTGAGACCAGCTGGACAAAGTTAATAAACACACAGATACCTAGTAAGCTCATTTAAACCCCCAAAATTACCACAAAATATATATCATATATATCATATATATTTCCATATAATGCTTTGGCCAAAGGGTTAAACAAAATAATACAAATGGAGTAATAAGTGCGCAACCATATATAGTGCTAAAATCGGTGTGAAAGTGCACTAGGATAATATAAGTGATAACAAATATATAAAAATATACGTGAACTGGTATACAGTAGGAGCGTCTGCAGCTGAATAAAGGGTGGCTCAGCATGAAATGCTGTTTTAATATTTCCCTGATGTACGCACATTACCTATCCTTGGATATTTAATACAATGTTATCCCTGATTTACTTCACTATGAGCGTTGTGCTCTGTTTTTTTTTTGTTTTACCTGTTTAAACTAAATAACCCTTTTTCAAGATATATATATATATGTATTTCACTGTATTTTTGTCATATTGGATGTAGCTCTGGGCTCCCTTGGTGTTTTCTTTCTTGTAGTAAACCTTTTATTAAGAGTAAATACAAACAGGAACAAATTCTGTATACTCCGAAGCGACTGTTCAGGCCGCTCTCGGACAAAAATCCCTATTACTTTAATGTGGCTTTTTGGCTGAAAAACAGTCTGAATGGCTTCTTAAGGGTATATACAATTTAACACTGAGCTGGGGAAACGTTCGGTTCCAAGGCTAAAATGAGGCGCTGTAGGTGAACAAGGTGGAATATTATTGAAAGCAATTTATATGAAACAGAAACACAAATAAGAAAATCTATCCAACACAATGACTGCCATTTTTAGTTTGCCTAAGTCAGCAAAGAAATGAAAGTGCTAAACTTATTTCTGAAATAAAGTCTCTACCTCCCAAGAAAGCATTTTGGAAACGTAGTGAGTTTCTTTTTTCTGTCTTTGATTAGGTTTCCTTGTTTGCACATCATTTTATAGAGTTTTTCTCCCTGTTCTGATATCATCATCCAGGTATCTTGTTCCATGCCCAATGTCAAACCTGCAAAGCAATAAAAAGATTGAGATTTGAGATAAGTCTTCAAGTCATTTCAAATTTGGTTTAATAATTAGTTAATATTTCAGTCAAACATATTGTCATTGTGGCAATTGACATGATATTGTTAGTTAGTTTAGTCCTTTAGGGAATATGGTCCATGTCCACTAAAGTTAACACAATCAACATATTTACTTTCTCTGAGCGATAATTCTTTCAAACACTGTTTACATGCCAATGTCAGCCCAATATTTTTAAAAACATGTATCATAAAGTTAGCTATGTACCCAGTATTTAGTAAGCTTCAATAACTTCCAATAAAGGATTCACTGGAAAAGATATTGCTTACTTGTATAACTTACTTCAGACTGGACTTAAGGTTCTCATTAGATGAGAAACAAGAAAAGGGAAAGAGAGTAACAGAGAAAAAAAATAAGAGAAGAAGAATGATGACATGGAACAAATTCTCAAAAAGCAAGAATGAAAAGAAGGGAACTGAAATTGAATGATATTCCGATGAGAAGCAGGAGAACAAAGAACAGAAGAGTGCAAGGAGAAAGAGACAGACGAAGGAGGAAGATATAACAAAAGGAATGGACAAAATGAACTAAATACAGATAAGAAAAGAAAGAATGAAAGACTATGAAACCCAGACAGAGAATGGTAAGAAACAAACATGCCACATTGAATTAGCTGGGAGGCCATCTTTTCTTGGCTCTGGAAGGTTTAAGTGTCATTATGTAAAGATGCAAGAAAAAAGGGTAAACCAGCTTTTCTTTATTAATAGGCCTGTGCGAGTGTTTTTCGTGTGTGTGTGTCTTGTTTTGTATGTCCTGAATGTCTTTTGTTGTCAAGTTTACACCTTCCATCCCAGTGTTTTGATTTACTGCACCATAATATGTTTCTTTTCTTTTTCCACATAATACTTCGTTGATGTGAGAACCCTCAAATACCAGCATTATTAGGACTCCATTTGGACATTACACCTTATTGGTTTGGTTTTTATTATACTTTCTGTGGCGCCGGTTTACCCTTTTTTCTTGTGTCCTTGACTGACTGTACTGTCAGTTTTTTACTTGGCTGCCAGCATCTTTTATCACATAAGTGTTTTATATATATTAGCGCTGTTTTACACCATTCTTTTTTCTGTGATTATGTAAAGATGACTTCACAGCTTATGGAATATGGGCTAAAGAACCAAAACATGCTTTAAGCAGATTTGCATAGCTTAAGAAACCTAGACATTTGTATGTTTCTACAGGATTCAATGATCTAATTATGGTGGTAAGAGGAGCTACAGAGTACGAGTGCTTTATGGATATGTTGGATCCAAACAATGAAGTATGGATCCAACAAACAACTGTTGTGTTGTTTTCTCTAAAAGGTCACAGTAAATGTGGCAGCAACTCCACAACATGTAGTGATTGTTCGTGCTTGTTGATAATCAATCTGGAATATACTGGATACTGTACGTAAACCAAAGTGTAATAAAACGTATATATTTCAGAAATGTGACATTCCTCCCTTGAAAGAAATATAAGCATGTATTATTTAAGTTGTGCATGGGTTTAATACTGACAAATGAGATGTGCCGTGGGAGATGTGCATCTATGGCCTAGGGCAAATATCATGTTAATAGTTTTATTAGGTACGGTTGTCATGGAATTTTATATTTCTCTCCGTTTTTATTGGAAAGGTTACTGTGCACATTTTTGTTGAGGTCTAACAGTGCAGTATGTACTAGCTGGAACAATATATTATATAAAACATATCTAATTTATGGACACTGTTTACAATTGTTATGGTATTTACAAGAGGTTTATTTAGCTATGAGTCACCTTGCATCCTGTGCTGAGTGAAATGCATTCCTCTAAAAGAGTGTTTATGTAGAACTTACAGGAACACAGCAGAAACATGTCAAGTGGTGATTATCTGGCTTGGTGGGACTTCCTCTGGCTAACCCATGTTTATCCACGTAACATTATTTCAGGCCTACAAATAATTATTTATAACTATTTACTGCTGAGAAATACCTCATAGTTCCTTCTAGCAGTAAAGAGGTTTTAGTTCATTTGAAGTCTTCACCCAAATGCAGCAAATACAAACCTTGGTTAAAATATAGCTACTTTTAATGCATTTGCAAAATTTGAACCACAAAGACAGTGCTACTGACATTATTTACAAAGAGAGGGGGAGTTGTCTACAAGTTACAAAGTAAATGGTACAGGGTAGCTGTTTTTCACTGGATCCGTGTATTACTAGCACACCAGTTAAACGTTTAACAGGCACATGGACAAAATGAACTTACCGTAAAAGGGATTTGTAATGGATACCATAGGTTACATTGTATTGTCAATTAGGTTGGTTCATCTAGGCATAGAAATTCAATACCAGAAAGAGTTGTAAAATACAACTTCTGGGAAAAGATTAAATCTAATGGCTCGTACAGTATTTACTAAGCTGCTACTGCATATGACACCTTCTGATGCTGAAAGTGACCTTACAGTCCATTGACTTACCTAATATACTGCTTAGTAAATATGGCTCAATGTCTTTTACTCTGTATTGCTATCACAGTATTTGTGTCAAATTGATTAAGATGTGATTGCTCAGTACTAATAAAGGCCATTTTGGCTTCAATGAGTTTACAATAAGAAGTGTTAATCTATTTTATATACAGTAAGTGAAACTTGGCCAGCCTGCTTTGAGGCTTACAGCATACTGTATCCAGCCTGTTATACTGTGTGTCAGTTTACTTCTCATACAAATCAAGACAAGACAATATGAATTCACTTACTTTTCCTTCTTTCCCTCTCCTTTAATATAGCTTCCAGCCATTTTTGTTTGTCCTCGGGTGTTTTTGCCAGGCAGACAAACCACTTGTTCTTGGCTGTGTTATGTATCTTCCAGCCACTGACAACTATATTACCGCTACTGTGGTAATCAGCTAGAATTGTAACAACAATCAAGTTACTCTCCAGAGAATAACAAAGGGTGTGACAATTTTTTTCATAGCAGAAATCTTAAGAAGAGGCTAAATCATAGAAAAGAGGAATGTATGAGAAAACAATCAATATTAGAAAGTATAAAGTTAAATACAATTTCTAGAATATACCTGCACTGCTATACAGTACCTAGCATAGTATTGATACAATTAACATTAGGCTTGATGACAAATTACATTTTTAGAAGCCAGAAAGACAAAGTAACTGGTTTCAGGCACTCAGTCTACAAATGTTTTTTTCCCACCGTCAAGATCAGCAGCATGACGAGTAGGCCACTATTCTTACCAACAGAATATAAAATAAAGCTGTCTCACATTTTAATCTGGTCTGTAACTATTCCATACACCTATAACATATATTATCATTAAATGTTCATGCAATGTAATGTATTACACTGTACATTTAATATAACCATGTATTTGTCATCATAACTCTGTGCCGAGGACATACTTGAAAACGAGAGGTAACTCTCAATGTATTATTGAAGTAATAATCCCAAAAGCAACAGTGCATTCCTGGAAGAGTTGAAGGCCCGACGCGAAGCCGAGGGACTTTAACCCAGCCAGGGCATTATTGGCCAGTAATGCCCTGTTCTGAGGGGATTATTACTATTATAGGCTAAATGTAGGCTTTTTTTACTTTTCATTGAAAAAAGATACACTTTTATAGTCATTGATTTTTATTAGCATGGTTGTCAACATTCTTATGCTTTAACTGCAAGAGTATTAAAAGGAAATTGTACCTACACACAGCCCCCCCTACACACACACACACACTCACACACATAACCACACACACACACACACACACACACACACACACACACACACACACACACACACACACACACACACTCTGCAGCCCCCCTCTACACCCACAAATACAGAAACACACTGCAGCCCCTGTAAACCCACAAAACTGCAGACACACACAAAAACACACTCTGCAGCCCTCCTCCACCATCTACACCCACACACACACCCACACACACTGCAGACACACACCAACAAAACAGACTGCTGCCCCCTCTACATCCACAAAAACACACCAGCAGCCCCCTCCCTACACCCACTGTAGCCCCCTGTAAACCCACACACAGCAGACACACACACCAACAAAACACTCTGCACCCCTCCTCCACCCACAAAACACACACTGCAGCCTCCCCCTCTACACCCACAAACACACACCAACAGAAGACCCCCCACACACACCAATAAAACACTCTGCTGGTCCCTTTACACCCACAAAACACACAACAGAAACATAAAACCTTTCCACTCACTCTCCTGTGCATAGCTCTCTGCAGGTAGGGTGGGGGAGGAGTCAGTGCCTTGCTGCTGCCTCCTGTCCAATCACCTCTCCTGTCTAAGAGCTGATCTCACTCTTTGTGAATGAGAACTGAAAGCTGATTGGCTGAAAAACTTGGCAGGGTGCCCAAAATTCCGGGCCATTACTGATTGGATAATGCCCGGATTTTTAACCAATCAGAGAGCAGAGATCTCAATAATGCCCGGAATTTACCAGCTTTAGCCTATAATTCCTGGTAAAACATTTTATGAATAAAAAAATATTACACAGAAGTTAAATGCTACACCAAAGATGCACTGATTTTTGTAAACTGGTGGTGTTCCAATAAGGGAGTATTCCAACCAGACATCTACAATGTGTGAGCTTCAACTACAGCAAAGTCAACTCATTTGTGATGGCTCCAAAAAGCTGCATAAGGCTACACTTATAGTGCTGGCGACGACGACGTCAGGCTACGGTCGCTGGAAAAATCAAATTGAGATGACTTCCAGCGATCGCGACCAGGCCGCCGCTCCGTCCTTACTATAACCGCACGCGACGGTGGCAATGCATTTGTTTTGACGCGACGTCGCATCACTGTCGCCATCACTATAAGCGCAGCCTAATGCTTACACCCAGAAACAAATGGGTCTCTGCCTCTCACTCAGCTGATCCATATACATTGTTTCCAATCATTTCATTTAACAAATCAAATATTACTGGTGATTACGACTGATGTGACCAGATACTTCTGTTCACTCATATGTGCTTCACTTTCTAATTCAATTGCTTCTCAGAATGTGTGACCACCTATTAGTTGAATGTGAATATATTTTGCCATGCAACAAGCATCAAACGATAATAATGTCTTTTATTTAACAAAACCTATGTTGTATAATACAAAAATTGAAATAGTGTCAATATACATGTGCAATACTATGTTAGCTACTGCATACAGAAGTATATATTTTATCTCAAAACATGGCATGATTTCTATTTCAGATGCTGTCTCCTTATTATCAAGTATTTTTGCTGAAGGAATCAAATGTCAGCAGACATGCAAGTATCTTTTCCATAGATGCGCATTTAAATAAGATGAAACACAGCCAAGTATTGCGTGCACAAGCTGTGAAACGTCAGCAGCTCCAACAATTTATCATTCAGTCTGCAAGGAAACTGATGGCTAAATATTCAACTCCAATGCCATTCTTCTGTCCCCAGGCAGATGTGTGCTTGTGTGTTTCCAGGGAGGAAAATGTACAATTGAGACTACTCTATTGTGTAATCACATTCCAGGGTAGCAAAGCACAATATCTACCATGAAAGCTAGAGCTATAAAGATATAACGTGGGGGTTAAAGAAATAAAAATGTACAGTCTTCAGGTAAGTATACTCTGTGTTGCTATACCAGAGATGAGCGAGTTCGGATTTTTGGAATACCCCTGAACCTCAGTGATCCGAACACAATGGAGCCAAGGTTTGGGGTGTCGGATTCCAAAAATACCAACTCACTTATCTCTAATATATACTATGTTGCAACAAAACTAAATTAACATATTCTGCTCTAAATTATGATATAATGTTTAATTTAAAGGAGCAGTTAGTCCTAGGACCAAACTAAACTAATGGCTGTACTATGATTAATTTATAAAATATAGGTAATATACGCTATTCAAAAAATAAAAAAGATATACAAATATTTTTTGTTACAAATATATATTTGTGACTATTGATATCTCTGTACTAGCCAAATGTTTGGTAGTGGTCTTATTATTTTTACCTTTTGAAAACCGTTGTATATATATATTAATTTTTTTTAACAAATAATGAAATGCATAAACAGTTTAATAAGATAAATGGGAAAAACAGTAATTAACAGGTAAGGGTAGAAGTTACTCAAACCTGAAGAAAACAGAAACATTTGGTTTCAAAGTAATAGATTACGGAATTATTATAATTCATAGTAGAAATTAATAATTGTTCAGTGATTACGTAATCTACAGTATGTGCTCACTACCAGAACCCAAGCTGTTCTTCTGATTTTAACTCCTATATTACAAACAGTTATTTCATGAAGGAGAAGAAAAAACATGGTTATAGTAATGAGGGACTTGAAAGAGTAAGTCAGAGAACCTTAGCCATTAATTCACTTTCAAGCATACAACAGAGAATAATGTTGCTGTAATGCTTTATTTAGTAAGTAATACAGTGTATCTGCTGAGCTAGCAGCATTAAGATGTACAATGTTTATTGCAATGAGGTCTTTCAGAGCACTAGTTAAGCACATAAAGTGATATTCAATCCATATTAACATTGTTTGAATACACTAAACTATTTTTATAAAAAGCAAATTAGGCTAGAGCACTCATTTAATGAAAGAGAAAAAAGGACATTTAGCAGCCGAATGCCTTGCATGGCAATTATACATAGACCTTATTGTTCTGCTATTTTGGTTAGTGAGAAATCAGTTAAACGTTGCCTATTGTTTACCCCAAGGGCGACAGTTTTACATTTGAAGAGTGATTGAAAATGTCGGGGGCTGCTCTGCCATAATTATTAACACGCCCACCTGTGCCATCATCAACATTTTCCACTTCCATCACCTCTGTGTTGATTCGGCCTCGGAAAAGATAGCGAGGCCCATCTGTGGACACTTTGCTGTTCTTCAAACGCCTTAAAATGAAACAAAATCAAGATAATTGCTCTGGAAGAATATAATGCATGTATGTTCAGTTAAAAAAAATAATGAATAATGTTAACTCTATTCTTGGAGTGTGTGATCACCGTCATAGTCAAAAGTGGCACTTATATGTTGAAGGTTGCAAACTACTGTAAATAATTCCTGTTTTAATTATATTGAAATGATTCACATGGCTATTTGAAGCTCAAGCGTCTATCTTGTTGAGTGTTTGTTTTAATTCCTAGCACAAAGAAGCATATTGAATTGAGGTCACAAAGTGCATCAGATATTAACCATGGAGGAAATATATCATTTAAATTCATTATCGCAAACGCTGACTGTAAATCTAGATTGTCCCAAGATTAGAAAGATCATCATGGAACATGTGCTTACAAAGCACGTAATACCACTTAGGTCGCCTACAGAAGTAGGGGCCTATTCTAGTAGCCTTCATTAAAAATAAATTGCTGAGCTGGTTATGCCGCCAGTTTTTTGAGCGTTGTTATCAGGGTATCAGAAAGCCTAGAATACCTGTGATAGCAAAATGCCCAAAACTGGAGAGGAGCGGCGACGTGATGTTTGCCTCTCTCTAAAGGGCTCACCCGGCGATATGCAGCGATCTGGCCCAGCTGCATAGAGAGCTGCACAGAGAGAGCTGCCTCTCCCTGTGCATACCTAAGCAGCAATCCTAGCCTTTTAATGAAAATTGTAATACTATTATATGTGAGCAGGGGGTCTCTAGAGCAGAACCGCGTTGATTTCAGGTACGGGTACCCCCTGCTTCCCGAGATACAGGCCCCGTTATGGGGTGCCGGTATCTCCTATGCATTTAAATGTCTCGCATCACATGACCGTGGGGGCCTGTATCTCAGGAAGCAGGGGGTCCCTGGACCTGAAATCAATGCGTTTCATATCTGGAGACCCCCTGCCCATGAACAATAGTATTAACATTTTTATTAAAACAGCTTCATTACCTTAGTGGCTAGTCTAGCCTCAATAGCCTGTTTATTGGGGGCAGAGTGCGTGGATGAAGGGGGTAGTAGCCCCAGGGTGGGTGGTTAGGCCTGCTGAGAAGGTTGTGGGAGAAGTTAACCCCTTCACTACCATAGCGGTGGAAACCACTAAGGTAATGAAGGGGTTAACCAGTCCCGCTACCCCCCGGAAGGCCTTAACACCCACCCTTGGGGCTACTATCCCCGTCACCCATTCTCTCTACGCCCAATAAACAAAAATAAACACAACAACCCTACTATCCACCTCCTCTACCCCCAACCCCCCCCCCCTGCCCCAAGACATACAGTACAGTAATGGGCAAAATTACTATTATCCAAATATGGATAACAGCTCATTTGCCCATTCAAAATCAAACATTAGACAGCCAGAATAAATAAAGTAAATAAAACTTTCTACTTACCCCTGCCATGATGAAGGGCATCACCATCACCATACTCCAGGTCCATGTCCTCCATTGGCAGCAAGAGTACAAGAAAAAAATACAATCTAATGGCCCCTAAACCTTTATCACCTTAGTGGTTAATAACCACTGTAGTAATTAAGGGGTTAACCCACCCTACCCCGCTACCCACCCAGGAGGCATAACCACCCAACCCCAGGACCACTGTACCCACCCTCTGTCCATTTATTGGCACAGTGGTACATCATACCCATACAATACGGGCATGATAAGCCACTATAGCACTCAATGGTCATCCTAATACAAATCATTAAGGCCAAAAAACACAAGAATAAAATAAATTCACAAGCACCTACTATAAAGACCCCAACAATAAAAGAACTAAAAAGTCTAATAGTACACATGAATAAAATGTATCTATCGCCAAAACAGATTGTAGTATGGTCTGTATCCAAAGCCAGATACAGTAAGATCCCTGTTGTGGCGCACCGCAGACCTTTATATTATAAATGGTCAAAGTTGGCAAAAAAAGGGGGAAGTGTATTTAAAATCAAATTTATTCGCATTCATATGCAACATTTAAAAGTAGACATAGATATGTCTATATGTTCTACTCTAGTCACCTAGCAGGTGCTTATACATAGATGGTAGTGACTATGCCAATATAATGTTCTTGGTCCTATATATTTCTCTCTTATTCTGAATATTAGAATTCGTGATCATTTACAGATTGTCTCTGGTGGAGATAGTACCACTCCAGAGGTTTAGGTCTACCAGGATGAATATTCAAATAGTTTTAGTTATAGTGTTATAATAATTGTAAATCTGCGTCAGGGAGGGGTGTTGAGTCTATAGTTCCTTGCAGAGGATATCACAATGCCATTGGCTGGTACGTCTACAGTATGAATACTTTGAAAGTGGCTGTTACTTTTGATCATGTATCAGTTCTAGGTTCTACAAGTATCTTGTGTGTATACTTGGTTAATAGGATACAATGCAAGTACAACGCTTGATCCTCTGGTTGTTAACTTTGTGATAGCATTGTGATATCCTCTGCAAGGAACTATAGACTCAACACCCCTCCCTGACGCAGATTTACAATTATTATAACACTATAACTAAAACTATTTGAATATTCATCCTGGTAGACCTAAACCTCTGGAGTGGTACTATCTCCACCAGAGACAATCTGTAAATGATCATGAATTCTAATATTCAGAATAAGAGAGAAATATATAGGACCAAGAACATTATATTGGCATAGTCACTACCATCTATGTATAAGCATCTGCTAGGTGACTAGAGTAGAACATATAGACATATCTATGTCTACTTTTAAATGTTGCATATGAATGCGAATAAATTTGATTTTAAATACACTTCCCCCTTTTTTTTGCCAACTCTGACCATTTATAATATAAAGGGATCTTACTGTATCTGGCTTTGGATACAGACCATACTACAATCTAGCATCCATCTCCCTGGCAGCACGCGTACTACAGTAGGAGTTAGGAGCAAGGTCCTCTTCATATATTTACCTATCACCAAAACAGCAAAGGAATTAAAATTAAATTATTCCAAGACATAAGAATACAATTAAATAAACATCTAACCAACCAATTCAATCAATAAAAGCACTAGCCAACAAATCAACTAAATAAATAAAAGCACTAGCCAACAAATCAAGTAAATAAATAAAAGCACAAGCCAACAAATCAATTAAATAAATAAAAGCACTAGCCAACACATCAATTAAATAAATAAATAAAAGCACTAGCCAACAAAACAATTAATTAATTTAAACTGCTAACCAACCCTAAAATGTACCAAAAACAAGCCACCCGAATTCCAAACAATTTAATCAAAACAATAAACAGAAATAGAAAAAAATAATAATTAATTTAAAAAAAGCATTTGCCAAAAAATGCATTGCCTGTCACTGTATTTATCTGTACCCTAAAAGGGCACAGATTAATACATTAACAGTCAATGGGCAATGAAAAACATAAAAATAAATAAATACAATAAAAAAAACCTGGAAAAAAACAATTACATACATTCAATATTTATCTTACCTTTAGAAGTCTTCTCCCTCCGAATCCCGGTGTATCAGGAAGCTCTCAACCCACGACGTCATCCACTTCAATCTGACTCCATCCTCTTTGAAGAACAGCATCAGGTACACAAATCTTCTTTCTTTCATCTTCTTTCTCCTTCTTCTATCTTCATCTGTCATTATTTTCTTTTTTTATTTACCCTTCTTTCTTCTTTCTTTCAATCCAAAACCCCATGGTAAATCCAAAACGGATGTTGCCACATCGAGATCTTCTGCTAAAATGAGACGTACAGGTCCAATCTGACTGGACGCTGCATCATGTGACAGGCTTTTTTTTTTTTTAATTGATGTGACGTCATCTCCAAGGGAGGTACATCACATCCTTAAAACCACATGGCTATTACACATGGTATTACAACCAATGGGATTTATGACAATCCCATTGGCTCCTGTACCATGTGATATGTTCCATTCTAAAAAGGATGTGACCTCATCACTTAAAGTGATGACACATCCTTTTTAACGAATGGAACATATCACATGGTACAGGAGCCAATGGGAAGATGAAAGAAAGAAGAAGATTTTTGTACCTGATGCTGTTCTTCAAGGAGGATGGAATCAGATTGCAGTGGATGACGTCGTAGGTCGAGATCTTCCTGATATCTTTCTGATATGATTCGGAGGGTGAAGACTTCTAAAGGTAAGATACATATTAAATGTACTGTATGTAATTGTTTTTTTATTGTATTTATTTATTTTTATGATTTTCATTGCACATTGACTGCTAATGTATTAATCTGTGCCAGGGTACAGATAAATACAGTGACAGGCAATGCATTTTTTTGCAAATGCTTGTTTTCTATTGATTGTTATTTTTTCTATTTCTGTTTAATGTTTTGATTAAATTGTTTGGAATTTGGATGGCTTGATTTTAGTACATTTTAGGGTTGGTTAGTGGTTTAAATGAATTAATTGTTTTGTTGGCTAGTGCTTTTATTCATTTAATTGATTTGTTGGCTAGTGCTTTTATTGATTGAATTGGTTGGATAGCTGTATATTTAATTGTATTCTTATGTGTTGGAATAACATAATTGCATCTGTTTATCTTTTGCTGTTTTGGTGATACATACATTTTATTCATGTGTACTATTAGGCTTTTTAGTTATTTTATTGTTGGGGTGTTTAGGTGCTTGTGTATTCCTTTTATTATTGTGTATTTTTGGCCTTAATGATTTGCATTAGGTTGACCATTGAGTGCTATAGTGGCTTATCATGCCCATATTATGATGTATGATGTACCACTGTGCCAATCAATGGATAGAGGGTGGGTATAGTGGTCCCGGGGTAGGTGGTTAGGCCTCCCGGGTGGGTAGCGGGGGAGTTAACCCTTTAATTACTACAGTGTTATTAACCGCTAAGGTGATTAAGGGGTTAGGGGCCATTAGATTGTATTTTTTCTTGTACTCTTGCTGCCAATGGAGGACATGGACCTAGAGTATAGTGATGAGGACACCCTCATCATGGCAGGGGTAAGTAGAAAGTTGTATTTACTTTATTTATGCTTGCTGGCTAATGTTTGATTTTATAATGGTCAAATGCACTATTATCTATATCTGGATAATAGTAATTTTGCCCATTAATGTACTGTATGTGTTGGGGGGGGGAATTGTTGTGGGTAGAGGAGGTGGGTATTAATGTTGTTGTGTTTTTGAATGTTTATTGTGGTTAGCGAGGATGGATGAAGTTGGTATTTGGGCCTTGGTGAGTGTTTATATCTACCGGGTGGGTAAGCAGAGCAGTTAACCCCTTCATTACCTTAGCGGTATTAACCGCTAAGGTAATGAAGGGTTAACTCCACCCATAACCCCCCTGCAATGCCTAAACACCCACCAAGGGCCAATCGAGGCTACTAGAATTGCACGAGTTTCAAAACCTGCAGATACGTGGCTTATCGCCGCTCACCCGATGATGTGTTTTGGACGGCAGTAAAAACATGGTGGTTCATGCCTTTATCGCCCACTTATCAAGGTTTTTGGAATAACAGTAGGCATTTTGGCCGAAAAGGCCTCGATAAGTGGGTTATCGAGGCTAATAGAATAGGCCCAGTAGTCTCTGTAGTGACTCTGCCCCATTGAGAAATATATCCTAGTATTACTCAGAATATCACAGGATTTAGCAAAAATATTGGCACATAACGCAACAATTTGTCGAGAAGGCAATATGATTTGTTTTCCTTCTTCCAGATTAATAAAAAATATCTAACAGAAACTCAAATGAGAGATGCAATATGCTGTGTTTGCAGACTCCTTAAGCAGGTTCCAACTCTGTGTCTCATTAGGAATACAAAGATGCATGTGTTAACGGCTAGCCTTCGGCTTTGCGGAGCCCAAGGCGATATGTTGGCAGTGGGGAAAAAGGGAGAGTTACCTAGATGACCAGCCCTCTTCCGGCAGCATCGCAGCATCATGTCACGGCGTCATGTAATGATGCTTTGACGCTACAGGAGGTGGCCCGCTTTGGAAAAGTTAAGAGAACACACAACCCCCGCCCCCACCTACCTTTCTGATGGTCCGAGGGCCCTGTGCTCCCTCCTGTCAGTGCCGGGATCCTACTTCCAATCAGAGGGGGGAGCTGGAGGAGGGGGCCCCATGCTCCCTCACCCAGCAAGGTCGGGTGAAAGTTGGATTCTGGTGCTGACAGGAGAGAGAGGAGGGAGCACGGGACCCCTGAAGGCTCAGGGCCTTGCTTGTCTAGCCCTATACCCCCCCTCCAAGGACTACTAACTCTATAAGTGTGTGGTGATGAGGTTAGAAGTGGTAGGGGATAGGTGTAGTTGCCCCAGGGTGGGTGGTTAGGCTCCCCAGGTCGGTAGTGGGAAGGGTCAACCATTTCATTACTTTGGCGGTAGTAACCGCTAAGGTAATGAAGGGGTTAGACTTTCCGCAATCCTCCTGGTAGGCCTAACCACCCAGCCTGGGGCAACTACGCCTTTCACCAATTCCCTCTACCTCCTACAAACCAGGTACTTTGGTTTAACCCCTTCATTACTTTAGCGGTTAGCTTTTATTTTAATTACATAGTATTGAAGCAAGGGGTCTCCGGAGCTGAACCACATGAATTCTCCCACATCACGTGACCTGGACATTTAAATGTGCAGAGAGATACCAGCACCCCATACCGGGGAAGCTGAAATTAATACTGTTCAGCTTCGTAGACACCCTGCTTCAATCCTATGTTATTAAAACAAATAAAAACAGCCCGAATGCCTGTTAGAGATGTGCAGGGAGAGTGACTGATTCCTTCTATTCTTACTGCGCAGCTTTTCCAGACTGGTAGCCCGGTAGGCCTCGGACATGATGACATTCACAGTGCTGAGCGGCGCTGACGCTCATACTCTCCTGCTCAAGCATGAGATTTTTTGTGTCCCTGCATGAACGTCAGCGTGCGCACTTGTGAGCCGGGTGGGAGCCGGGCGGGGGGCGGGGCTAGCGCGCCACGTCACGGCGCCGACGTCACGGACTGCCATTGGATTTTGGTGGTCACGTGACCAGCCCTGCGCTTCCCTCAGGAGGAAAACTTAAATTGTACTGTCAGCTGCAATTCCAGATGCCTCCACATGCCTGCGGAAGCGTGCGGAGGCGCCGTCTAAAGCCATGCTCATAGGGATGATGTTTCCCCTCAGCGTGGCTCAGCACGGTCTTTTTGACCATGGCACTGGCCGTAGGATTCATACCGAGGGAGTCCCATTCAGAAGCACAGACCCACGTTGTGTTAATCCTGATAGGCAATTAGTCTGGTCACAGAGATTCTGCGAGCAGGCAGTTGTCAGGCAGCTGCCATCAGCGGTTTCCTGGCCGACTACGCGACAACCCATCTGAGTGCATCTGTAGTCAATCTGATGTAACCTCCTTTGGAGCCGGTTAAGGAGCGGCTCACTGAGTAAAGACACCGACTCTGATAACAGCAAATTGGCTCCTTGTGACCTTGAGAATGTCCCTTTATCTCCCTGTGCTCCAGGCACCAAAATCATAGCTTGTAAGCTCTATGGGGCAGGGACTGTGTCTGTAGAAATGTCTACGTGCTGCGTACTGCGCACTATACTGTAATTGTGAAGTGCATTGAGTCCCAATGGGAGAAAAGCGCTATACGAAATGAAGTTATTATTAGTAACCTCCTTTGGAGCCGGTTAAGGAGGGTTACACATGTAAATGTAGGTAATTTAACATAGGGAAAAGGGGAAAAGTGTGCATGCGGCTTGTGAGTGAACAATGTACTTGCTTTTTCAGATTTTAACTTGAAATTTTATTAACAATGTTGTCAGCAAGTTATGTTGTTATCAATATCCTTTATTTCCCTTAGGAAATCCAGGAATGTATGTTATTTATTAAAAGAAAAGTTGAGGGCCAAATCCACAAATGCAAACAATTTACATTGTTTTGTAATTCACTTGAAGAAATTTCCATACCAGTTCCTCAATATTATAAACCACACATGATTTGGAATTGTAATAGCTACAGTTTAATTAATATATTAACCATGAAACAAATTACCTTGCAAGGACCAAATTCTGAGCCAGCAAAAGGACATACTTTCTATGGCTGATATGATCACTGCACGCCTTGCAGGTAATACATATAACAGTGTTTCCCCAACCCGGTGGGAGATTTGGTCATTACTATGGTGTGTGGTGCATATACCTGCTGGCAACAGGAGGGCTGAGTCATCCGCCAGTGGTATTGGGGACACAGGACTAGGCTGCTGGGGTTCATACCCTACATACAGCTCAACCCCGTTATAGCGCGATCTGGTGCCTGCAGAGCGAGCTCGTGCAATCCTGCCTGCTTTTAACACGCCGCCGCTGGCTTGTTCCCGCCTTCGCCGCCGCCTCCTGCCCACCGCCGCCGTCAGAAGTAGACATATGGGGGGAGGGAGATGCGAGATCCGGGGAGGGGGATTAATGTGAGATCCAGGGGCTGGGAGAGTGATGTGAGATGCAGGGGGGGGGAGTAGGGGAGGAGTGATGTGAGATGCAGGGGGGTGATGTGAGATGCAAGGGGGTGGGTATATGAGGATGATTATGATGAGGGGTGCTGGAGGAGATATGATGATGATGATGATGATGATAATAAGGGGTGCTGGGGGAGATATGAGGATGATGATGAGGGGTGCTGAGGGAGATATGTATTGGGGGATGGGGGTCTTTTTAAAATGTATTGGGGTGGTGGGGCTCTTTTTAAAATGTATTCAGGGGATAGGGGTCTCTTTAAAATGTATTCAGCCGGTGGGGGAGTAAGAGTGAGATGCAGGGGAGAAATACATTCGAGGCGGGAGGGGTGAGAGAGAGAGATGGAGGGGAGAGAAATACATGGGTAGAGGGTGGGAAGTAGAGGGGGAGAGTGAGGTGTGAAATTTTGTGATTTACCCCTGTCAAACCTAATATGTATCAGCCAGATAGGGGTTCCTCGAGATTTTTCTTAATACTGCAAGGGTTTCTCCAAACAAAAAAGTTGTGAATCACTGCTCTAACACCTACCTTCCCCTCAACCCCCCTCATCCCTCCTTGTAACACTATTGGGACCTGCTGTGTGGTTGGACAAAACTCCACACTAACAGCCTCTAACATCCACACCCCCAAACCCAAATGGGATCAGCTGTGCGACCACCCTGAGGCACACCCCGTCCCACAATGAGCAGCCACTTTACCTTTTTTTTTCAACATCAGCTCTTAATCCCTCTAGATTGTAAACTCTCCCAAGCAGGGCCCTCGTTACCTTCTGTATCTGTTTGCGCTTGTTAGTCTTTATTTGCTATGTCATTCTGCTTATGTAATATACATAGCTCTGTACCCCATTGCACCACAGTATATGATGGCACTTTACAAATAAACGATAATAATATTAAAAAGACGTGTTCCCACTTACCTATGCTTTCTTTTGCAGTACACTAAAAGATTATCAAAGAGAAAGAAAACTCGTTCCTGGATATTCCCGGATGAAATTTTTTGCAGGACTCCGTGCATTAGTATTTCAGTGCAAGTATCAGTTATGTTTGAGCCCTAGCAAAGAAACCAAAAGTAAGACAAGGTGTCCGTTACAGTAGGTCAAGAATGTGGCAAGGTTTTATTCGTTCAGATAACAAGCGGGCCACAGTTATCTGCAAGACATTTTTTTTTTTTAAATAAATTGTGAACTTTCCATTATTTCATCCTTGTTAATCTTTTTTTTTAGTCACACACCAGCAACAATTATTGAAGACTATCAATGGTTAACAGTAATTGTTAATAAGAATTCAAATAATAATGGTTAGTAATAATTTTTAACCTGTGACGCTATTAGAATGTATGTTTGGAAGACTAGACTAGCAAAGTGTTTTCTTCTATATCATAAAACATTGGTACGGTTAAAGCAGCAAAGCATGTGAAATCTTATATGGGTTTTTTTTCTAAATAAATCAGTTATGTATTATTATATAATACTGGATTTTTTATTATTATTCAGCCCTTAATGACATTTTTAAAGCATCCATTGATTTTTATAGCAGGTTTTAGCCCACCTCCCCAGTTGTGATCACTTGTTGCCACTATTCCCAGCAGTTTAGGCTGTACACGCTAACAATAGATAATGTTACCTTGGTAATATAAGGATACATTGTAGCTGCTGAGTTACACTGGCTGAAGCAGCCACTATGTTAGTAACACCATAAGGATAGTACCGATTTATAACAAGAGCACCAGACGGTTGCCAGCTTAGGTAAGAATGTAGAATTATACATTGTCACATGCTTTATATATACCAATAATTTAAAAACTATTTAAAAAAAGAAGGGAATGTAGTATTGCTACTGTAACTTCCTGGAAACCGTATAACCGTTCTAAACTATGCTAGATACAGAATTACTAACATCCTCTTGGATTATTTGTAACTAGCTAGGGGGAAGGGAAAGGGGGGGGGGCAATAGACAGCACTCTGACTGAGATAAATGTATGGAGTTGCAGGGTGCACGGAACAAAAGGCGACCCTTATTCCCCTCTATAGTACTAACACATCTATGCACGTACCAGCACTTACTGTCTTGTAGCTAAATGATCTACTGACTACAAATGTCATGAAGATAAATAGATTTAATGACACTATAAACAAACCGGAATGAAATTAAATGCGTTTGCAAAAAAACAAGTGTCACAATGGGAATGTCTCGGAGTGAGGGGTGGGGGGAAAAAAGAAGGAGAAGGGGAAAAAACATGAAACATCAGGAAAAAACAAAAAAGGAGAACAGAAAGTATGCTAAGGGGGGCGACGTTTCAAGGGACTACCTCTTCATCTGGTCTATTTCCCCTGGTCCCAAAGGGTCCCAGAGGTACTTCCCTAAGCCTTCCTTCCCCTATCACAGGTCAAATCAGACACCCCAGAAAACTGCTAGCAATCATAAAGTATAGGCTGAACAGAGCTTGCAAAAAGGCACCAGCAGTCCACAATAGTCAATGCAAATAGTCAATGAAAACAGCAATCAAACCCAGCACTCTACAGAGCACGCAGAGCAGAGCAACAGAGGGTTTGATTGCTGTTTTCATTGACTATTTGCATTGACTATTGTGGACTGCTGGTGCCCTTTTGCAAGCTGTGTTCAGCCTATACTATATGATTGCTAGCAGTTTTCTGGGGTGTCTGATTTGACCTGTGATAGGGAAAGGAAGGCTTAGGGAAGTACCTCTGGGACCCTTTGGGACCAGTGGGAATGGGCCAGATGAAGAGGTAGTCCCTCGAAACGTTGCCCCCCTAGCATACTTTCTGTTCTCCTTTTTTGTGTTTTTTCCCTGATGTTTCATGTTTTTTCCCTTTCTCCTTCTTTTTCCCCCCACCCCTCACTCCGAGACATTCCCATTGTGACACTTTTTTTGCAAACACATTTGATTTAATTCCGGTTTGTTTATAGTGTCATTACATCTATTTATCTTCATGACATTTGTATTCAGTAGATCATTTAGCTACAAGACAGTGAGTGCTGGTACTTGTATAGATGTATTTGTAACTATCTAGCTCCACTTTTTTATACTCTGATATTTTAAATATTTTCTTTTTAATTTTTTTTATAACCTAAATGTTTTATACTATCATTAGATATGTCATCTTCTGAACATATCAACAGTTGAATAAGAGCAAGTGAAAAAATACAGACTGTTGCAGTAAATTGGGTAGGAAAAATGTGTGTTGTATTCTGTATATCCATCAGCCACATTGAAACCCAGATCCACAACTCATCACACCAGCTCTCCCACACAAAACGCACAGCAAACCAGGTAGCTCAAATAAACACAATCTAAAAGGTGTATTAGTCAGAATGATTTGATGTGTTTTGAGGGAGAGGGCATGTGTATTTCATAGTTACATAGTAGATGAGGTTGAAAAAAGACATATGTCCATCAACTGAAACCTACAGTATGTTACATTTAGTCAGATACTTATCCAAAATCCTATAGGGAGAAGAGATGGCTCAGTGAATAATAACATCTGACTGTAAACAAAGGGCACTGAATTTACCAAATCTGGTACAATTCCCAATGTCAGCTCCTTGTGAAATTGGGCAAGTCACCTTATCTCCCTGTGCCTCAAGCACTAGAAACATAGATTATAAGATCATCTGGGGGAAGGCAAACACAAACGCCAGTGTAATATCATGTCTTTTTTTTTTATGGAGTAGTTCCCAAAAATGTACTCCATTTTCAAGGTGTGGTCTTACTTATGTGTTTTATACAGTGGAATAATTATGCTACTTCACCTGCACCCATACTTTTAATGAAAAATAGGATCTTATTTGCCATTGCAGATACTGCATGACATTGGGCACTATTGCCAAGCCTGCTGTCTACAAGCATTCCCAAATCCTTCTCCATCAAGGATTGACCTAATTTTGCCCCATTTCATTTGTGAATTGCCTATTTTTTCTTGTTTCACACATAACCTTACATTTATCTGTATTAAAGCTCATCTGTCATTTACCTGCCCAAGTTTCCAGTCTCTCCAAGTCCTTCTGGAGAGAAATTACATCCTGCTCTGATTTTACTACCTTACACAATTTAGTGTCATCAGCAAAGATGTAGAATTTGCTCTCTATTTCAATCCCA
Source organism: Ascaphus truei (assembly GCF_040206685.1). Taxonomy (NCBI): domain Eukaryota; kingdom Metazoa; phylum Chordata; class Amphibia; order Anura; family Ascaphidae; genus Ascaphus; species Ascaphus truei. Next base: position 100,030,135 of record NC_134484.1, read on the forward strand.
GTACCGATCCTTGTGGTACTCTACTTACAACTTTAGCCCAGCCTGAAAAGGTAAAATGTATGACATCTCTCTGTTTATCATTCAACCAGTTTTTAATCCAGGTGCAATATTTGCACCAAGACCAATATCCTTTATTTTGTATGCTAATCTCGTGGGGCACCGTATCAAAAGTGATTGCAAAATCTAAGTAGACCACATCAACTGCATTACCCTGGTCTAAATTCCTACTTACCTCCTCAAAGAAACTAATAAGTTTAGTTTGGCAAGAACTCTCCTTCATAAATCCTTGCTGACTATTTCTAAAGAGCGCGAAACGCATCAGGGGTACTGCCTTATGCCACCCTCCATGCTGTCACCCTTTTTCCAATAAATTGTTTTTAATCCATTTGGCTTGTGCATGGCCCCCGTTTTTTGCCTGCTGTGTTACGTTTTTTCCAATCCTGGATTCCTCTATGGCACCATACAGCCAGAAGCACGCCTCAGAGGAGAGACCACACAGTGAGTAGCCTAACAGGTCATTTGTTGGCTTACATACTGATATGAAGATGACACACTCCATTCAGCTCTAGGGGTACTTGTTCCCGAGATACAGGAGGAGAACCAGTCACTATTGCCAGTTAGGCCACTACTGGCTGCATTATCCCCTGTAGCAAGTATATATATATATATATATATATATATATATATATATATATATATATATATATATATATATACATATATATATATATATATATATATATATATATATATATATATATATATATTATTTATATTTTTATATATATATATATATATATATATATATATACATACATATATATATATATATATATATATATATATATATATATATATATATATATATATATATACCCCAATCTATAAGCTTTGAGGATTATAGATTTCATTGTTTTTCATCATTATTCTCACTTCTCATGGGTTTCTCCTAAAGCAACTAATTACAGCTTTAGTCATATGCAGTTTATGCCCAATACTGGATAGCACTGGTTCAAGAACTGTGTTATATCTCTTTCCCTTTTAAATACAGACTAAAGTTTCTGAATGTCTCTCTGCTATATCATCCTGGATGGCCTCCGCCGACTTAAACTTAACATGGCAAGAACAGAGCTCCTCATACTTCCTCCCAAACCTGGACCTACTACCTCCTTCCACATTACTGTTGGAAGTACTATTATACACCCAGTAGCCCAAGCACGCTGCCTAGGGGTCACACTCGACTCCTCTCTCACATTCAAAAGGTAGCTAAAACCTGTAATTTTTTCCTCTGCAATATTACACAGATACGCCCTTTCCTCTGTTGCTCAACTGCTAAAATTCTGAGACAGACCCTCAATCTCTCCCATCTCGATTACTGTAACCTCCTGCTGTCCGGCCTTCCTGTCTCTCACCTGTATCCCCTACAATCTATCCTAAATGCTGCTGCCAGAATCACTCTACTCTTTCCTAAATATGTCTCAGCGTCTCCTCTGCTGAAATCCCTCTTGCTGGCTTCCTATCAAATCCCGTATCACACACTCAATTCTCCTCCTCACTTTTAAAGCTTTACACTCTTCTGCTCCTCCTTACATCTCTGCCTTAGTTCCTCGCTATACACCATCCCGACTCTTACGTTCTGCTCAAGGATGTCTTCTCTCTACCCCCTTTATATCTAAAGCCCTCTCCCGCCTTAAACCTTTCTCACTAACTGCCCCACAGCTCTGGTATGCCCTTCCCCTCAATAACCGAAGAATCACCCTTTCTATCCACCAAGACCCACCTGCTTAATGAAGCATATGAGTAGCTCCATGGCTAATACTATACACCTCATGCATAAATCTTGGCCCCTTGCAGACGTACTTACCAGAACGCCCTCCTACTGTCTCTGTACGTTCTTTCTACCAACCAATTAGATTGTAAGCTCTTTGGAGAAGGGACTCCTTTTTCTAAATGTTACTTTTATGTCTGAAGCACTTCTTTCCTTTATGTGTTATTTGTATTATTTGTTATTTATATGATTGTCACATGTATTACTGCTGTGAAGTGCTATGTACATTAATGGCGCTATATAAATAAAGACATACATACATACATACATACAGTATAGTCACCACATCTGCATCATGTCAATCTTGTGGTACTAAGCTTGTAGAAATGTAACGTTTGGCTATTACTGAACGTAGCTCGTTAGGAATTCTTGGATGCATGCCATTGGGGCCAGGTGCCACCTATTGACGGAAGGTGAGTAAAAGGAAGGAGACATGTTTGCTCTCTAAGTGGTATGTCACTCAAGTTTGAAAAGTTGGGAGGTCTGGTATTGTTGGACCCTCCAGCAAGGAAGGGGTTATGTTTCAGCAGATGGTAAGTTATTACCTAAATCTTATTGATAATAAACAGAAAACCACAGCACATTGTTCAGTATGGGAATTTAGGCCATGCTTTGATCCCCACTGATTCTAAAAATAACGTCTTTTTCTTTGTTGCTTACATAGCCAAGTCTTGTGCTAAACGTTTCCTTCTGGTAGGAAATCTTAAACAACGTTGTCTCTTCATTCTATTCCTGAGGCTCAGCTGAAAACCAGATGTTTATTTAATGAAGCCGGAGTTGGTAGTGTGCTGAAGTTTAAGGGGAACCATCTAAAGGATTTGTTAGCTTTGAAAAAGGATGCAAATTTATGTGGTGTTAATTTATACACTGGGAATTGTAGTCACTTCCTGTCTGGGAGGCACAACATCAGCCAACATTTAAACAAGGTACTGTATGCAAATGCTAGCAGAAAGTATATTAAGTGAATGTTGTTATACTATACTACAGTAGATGGTCATCATTGTGATTATAAGTGTTACAGTTCATGTAATCATTCTGGCATATATGGAGGCCATTTCTTTTTTATATTCAAATTACTAAATGGAAGACTTTGTTAGCTAATGTGACTCTGGATAAGTCAATGTATTGACCTGTGCCTCCAATAAATACATAACAACAAATTGTAAGCATACACTGATTGTAGCCTTAGTGAAGATTAATGCCATCAAAGACTAAAATGACACTCAAAATTGTAAAAGCCAAAACACATTCCAAGAGGTGTACAAACCTTTTGCATAAAAATGCAAAAGCTGACAATGTTTGTGAAAAATAAAGCAAAGATTTTTTCATTTTGCCAAAAGAGAAATATTTATATTTAAATCACCTTGTTTACATGTTTACATCAGCTTATTTCCACAGAATCGATGTCTCGCTCTCCATATTTCAGGGTATGGATTTTTCAGTCTTGCAAAATGTTGTTAAATCCTGAAGCATCTAAGGGGCCTATTCACTAAACTTTGATAAGTGACTTAAGGCTGCTAGGTGCACTTTACAAGTGATTTTGCACGTGTGATGATAACATGTCTTTTTGACTAGCGTTTTCACTCTTGCTCTGACAAGCCATGTGGTAGCTCAAAAAAGCATGAAACTCACATCTTTTACCAGTAACTGCTATTCACAAAACTCCGGGATACAAATCACGGCCCCTCCCCATAGCTTCCTTTAAAGAAGCAAAACATCTGAAATCTTATATGTATTTTTTTACATAAACCAGTTCGGTAGTAGTAGATAGTAGTCACTTTTTTCAATTCAACTCTTAATGCCATTTTAATCCATTTTAAAGCATAATTTCATTTCTATAGCAGGTTTTAGCCCACCTCCCCAGCATTGCAAGATATTTGCAACACTTTCCTGTTTGGGATAATATGTTGCCAATTTTCCCAGCAGTTTGAGCTGTAAACTGTAACAATAGATAATGTTACCTTATACGGATACATTGTAGCTGCTGAGTTACACTGACTGAAGGATTGATTTAAACTGAAAGGCGGCCATTATGTTAGTTCAATGCTAGAGCTGGTGCTCTGAATAGCAGAAGTTGTGAGTTCTAATACTGTTAGAGCTGACACTGGTACCTCCTTTATCACAAGGGTGTTTAAATTGATTGGTCTTAAGGATGTATTTTAAGATGTGTGGCTCATTTGAATATTTTTTGTATAGATATTAGCATATCTCCCATGGTACTTCAGGTATGTTTATATTTCAGCACAGATATGTCTCCCTAAGTTATTTGGAGGTAGGTTTGAGGGGACATACAGTATATACATCTGGAGATACCTATTAGGTAAGCATCTCCTCCATTGTCAAGCAACTATAAACTTGTGTGATATGTTAGTTTTTTAACAAATGTTATAGAAAATACGATTTACTTTAGTGAATACCGGTTTTACACAAATGTCATACCGTGAGGTAGGAACACGCAAAAACATTCGATGTTGCCATTAATTTGTCGACGTTTAGTGAATAGGCCCCTAAGACTGATATTGCAAATTCTTTAGCCCTTTAAGGTTTGGCTAAATATTTCACAAAAGCATGAAACATATTTGGGACTGTTTCGCACATCTGTACACATTACCATTATTTGTGGTTCAGGTTTCTTTTATTGTTCCAGATAACCACTCACCCATCACTATCACAACTAAGTTCCTATGGCATTAATTTAAGTAAAGTGTTGCATACTCTTCAACAGCGGTGCACAAACTGGGGGGCATGCTATTAACTGCGGGGGACGCGGGGTTTACAGAGGCCCTGCGCGCTTCCCGAAGGCACATAATTTAAGTGCTGGGGAAGCGGCGAAGGCCTCTGTAAACCTTACTTACCTTGGTTTAGCCGGCATCTAGAGATGTGTCGCCATGGCAACGCGGCGTCAAATGACACCGCGGGGTCATGTGATGTCGCATTGCTATGGCAACGTGATGTAATGATGCCCAGATGCCGGGAACCACGATAAGGAGGAGGGGGGGGGGCGCGGAGAGCAGGAAGCCGGCAGGGGGGCGCAGGGGAAACCGACTGCGCTCCCCTGCTCTTCAAGACTCTTGGTCCTTATTAACATAAAAGGTGACAATGGTATTGATACAATGCTTCTTCCAGTTTCCTATAATAGTAGTCATTTGCTCTCAAACAGTATTACTACAAAATGTAACACAATGGGGAATCAGCTTAACGACATATTGAATAGGTGCCAGTGAGTCCTGGAAATGCTCACAATCACATTACATGGTTCAGAAGACACGGGAAATGAAGGTAACTTTCACAAGTCTTTGAGACATGAGTCTGAGATCTGTTAGGATCAGAGGCAAGCGTTGTAACCGTTAGGGAACTCTCAATCCGCCCAATGAGAAAGCTTTTCATTTATAAACTATGTAAAGGTCCTACAAACGTCTCAACATATTTAAATGCTGAGTATGTATCACAATCATCATAACAAACATAGTTTCAAGTCCTTGAAGTCCTCTGACAAGGTGTTTACAATGTAGCGAGAGGGTAATTTTAAACATGTCTCCAATCTAGTTCCAGATTAAACATTATTTCATTTTTGAAACATTGGCAAGATGTTGGATCATTTACACCAGGGGGTGGCTAACTTTTTTTTCCAAGTGGGCCAATAAATGGGCACATATTTTTGGGAAGGGCCACTGTCCTACTGCCTCCTATATCCGGTTTAAATTAATAGCTAGACCTAAACTAAATAACACCAAAAGTAAGCAAGGATAATTAAAACATTAAAATAGCACAAACATTTTTTATTGAAAAGAGGAAAAAAACTTCAAATGCTAATAGTAATTAAAAAAAAAAAAGAATTTGAATTTAAAATGTCTCAATGTAATTTCTGAACTTTTATTTCAGTTACTAGTTTCTCAATATTAGGATTGAATATCGAGGTTGATAACAGAAGCAAAGTTCACATAAGCGTCTGTCAATACAGATCTGTAATTATTTTTTAACAAAGTTCATTGCTGAAAAATGTCTGCTCACAAATTAAATATGGGGAATGATGTAAATGTAATTTTTATTTCATTATTTAAATTGATTTAATTTATTTAATGTTTTTACTTGTTAAAGAGGTTATTAACATTATGTTGGATAGAGTTGCATGTATTATAACTCTCTGGTGAAAGCCTTTCATATCAAACCTATGAAAAAAACAATGAAAAATAAAAACAAATCACGTTTTAGAAACGAGGTGGATAGAGATCAATAAATAATAGGTGTCATAAATAAATAAAAGTGTCATTAACCTATAATGGGTTTAGAATTACCCAAACAAACGCTCAAAAATGCAAAAATTGCACATTAAGAACTGGTTCTCTGAAAGAGGAAGCACATGTTAATGAGAGAATAGCACAGGAAAAGCTAAAGTAGGTTTCTTTGTTCGGTTCATCTTGATGGTCTGTACTTGACAAAGAAGCGTGTCCCCAAATGTGTCACGTGTTCCTTTAAACTTTAAAGGATAAAACAGTGAAAGTAATTCTCTTTAAGAGCTATGTTTTAAATCTGCAGTCTATACTGCTCGGATTTTTTAGTGGATATTCCCCGCCCCCGTCTCCATATTATTTGAATGGGGGGGGCCTCAGAGACTATCCATTGTCCCATGACTTTTGAGGACCCCTGATTTCCTACAATATTACATGTTTCTCAACTTCTCCACCTGGTGAATATACTTGCCTGATGGACACAAGATGTCTACTGGGGCCAGCCCAGCCCGTGTGGCGATGAGATTGCGACTTTCTATTGTTGACCATGCCGCCATATTTGTTCGTTTTTTGAGTCACACACCAACACAAAAAGTACAAAATAACTTGCAAACTAGATGGTCCAGAGTGTAGAGAAGCAAGGAGCACAGCTGAAGTAGAAGTCTGCAGGGAGAATCCTGTAGAAAAAATGAATGAAGGGCACAACTCCGTGCTAAAACTGAGGGTGATTTATTGGTGTAAGGAATCCACTACTGGCTTTGACTTTTGCCTTGCAGACCTGTGCAGTTGCAGGCTTCCTCTGGCAATCTATGGCACAGGTGCTGCCTCTCATTGCAGCTTCTGCCCTGTGCTACTTCATTGGAGGAATTCTCACACACCCTCCTCCTGTGATTGGATCTCCGCCCTTTATATTCTAGGCGTTGGCTCTGAACCAGCGCCGAGCATAAACTATTCCTACCTCTATGTTACTGTCTCTGCCACAAACCACCCCAGGCCTCTCTCCTAGCGTTCTTACCTTCCAAGTTCCTGAGTATCCAGAGGCCTGGTCCTGGACGTCTGTGCTGAAGCGTTGTTGCCAGCACTGGCCTGCTGCTATCTCCTTGCAGTGGCCTACCCTGGACGTCTGTGCTGAAGCGTTGATGCCAGCACTGGTACTGCTGCATTCCCTCCTAGCAGTAGCTACCCTTCCTGTCCTGTGGCCTGCCGCTATTCTCCTGTAGTGGCCTATCCTGGACGTCTGTGCTGAAGCGTTGATGCCAGCACTGGTACTGCTGCATTCCCTCCTAGCAGTGGCTACCCTTCCTTTCCTGCGGCCTGCTGCTATCTCCTTGCAGTGGCCTGCCCTGGACGTCTGTGCTGAAGCGTTGATGCCAGCACTGGCCTGCTGCTATTCTCCTGCAGTGGCCTACCCGGGACGTCTGTGCTGAAGCGTGTTGCCAGCACCGGTACCTGCTGCATTCCCTCCTAGCAGTGGCTACCCTTCCTTTCCTGCGGCTTGCTGCGATCCTCTTGCAGTGACCTGCCTTGGACTTCTGCGCTGAAGCGTTGGTTCTACCCGACGCTGCCCTGCGGTGAACTTCGGCCAGCCTGCTGTCTCCTCCTGCTGAGATCGGCGTCATGGGCCGAGGCCGCTCCTCGCGCAGAAGCCACCCCCGCGCTCACGCTCCTAAGCTGAAGCGGGGAAATCCTGACTACCTGTTGCCGAACTCCTGCTTCCATAACGACGATGCTGCCTTCTCCAATCCTGACCCTGCGATGTACGACTACGAACTGCGCACTCCGGATCAGTCTGCGTGGACTCAGGTCGGTGATTATATAACCCCACCTCAGCCCCGCGGTCCGGTCCCGGTTTGTGGCGAGCATCGGCGTAACAATTGGATAAATGCACAGGGACAGAAACACAGCCCACACACCGACATGTTTCGTCCCACGGGACTTTATCAAGGTGTTGATAAAGTCCCGTGGGACGAAACATGTCGGTGTGTGGGCTGTGTTTCTGTCCCTGTGCATTTATCCAATAAATCACCCTCAGTTTTAGCACGGAGTTGTGCCCTTCATTCATTTTTTCTACAGGATTCTCCCTGCAGACTTCTACTTCAGCTGTGCTCCTTGCTTCTCTACACTCTGGTTCTTCTGATCAGGACTGCACGCAGTGGAACTTCGCCTGGATGGATTTCGTATCCCTATACACTCAATGGAAAGGTAATGGGCAGTAGCCCTCATTCAATGTTACCTTGGTCCCTATTTAGGGAAGTGTATATGTTAAGGGGGGTAAGCAGGGTAAACCATATCTGCGGTAGTCGCGCTGACTGACCGCTAGGTCCCATGTTCATGTCCCCCCTTGACCTAGTATTATATATATGCTGGAATTATTTATAGAAGTTCCCATCTACTTATATGCTGAAATACAGCTTGTGAGTCCATACACTTGTATGAGCGTCAATCTCTACGTTTATACAAACTAGATGGTCCCCTGAGGTTTGAGAACAGCAGAGCAGCTGCTCATATACATTTAAAATGAATATATATATTTTTTTTTTAAATAAGGACTGCTGCTTAAATATTGAATTATCTTATGTCTATGTACTAACTCAAAGGAATATGTGATTTGATTGCCAGGGCCATTTTGGTTGCTTCCTTAAATCAAGATTCCTGCAGATATATTGCTATAGGAAATATTGCTTTAAAGATTTACACCATCTTACACTTAGAGACTTGCCACACATTGCAAAAACTGAAGACAAATATAGATTGATATATTGATACAGAAAGAAGCAAGTTGAACATGTCTCCCAAGGGCATCAGTTCTCCAAGATTGCCTTGATACATAGAATCTTCTGTCTGCAAACAGCCGTCTGTATACTACATGATGGCAATTGATTTTTGCTAAACAAAGACAAACAAAATGATGATGGGGTGTATATAAGACTTTAAAGCACAAATCCCACCAAATTAACCCATCATTTTTGCAGCATTGGAACCATAGGGTTCTCCAAGACTGCACCTCTTTATCTTTAGCTCCTGGGACTCACGGTTTTCGAGATACTTACCAGTGTTACTTCCAAGATTTGGATGTGACATTTTGTATTTCCTGGAGGAAGCTTTAAACAACAGTAACTACACCATTAAGTATCTCATTAACTGAGGGGTTCCAGGAGCGGAATAATAATGTGGTTCCAGAGGATTGCCCGGTTCCAATGCAATGGGTACAAATTTCAACAAACTAAAGTGTGTGGAGCATCTTGTACTGTTACATGTGGTCATATTTATGCCCTTTGTGGAGAACCAAATGTTTGCAGTCCACTCCAGTTAAACATGAGGTACCCTATGCTACATTAGTAAAAAAAAAAAAAAGTTACACCTATTTTGTAAAAAAAAAACATCATGAGTGTGAACTCGGGTTACTGCAGGGATGTCGCTTTGTTTTCAATATGTTATTGGTTAAATGCTAATTTCGGAAAGGAGTTAGTGGAGCACAAATTAATTATATGTATTCATTTTCATTTTTCGGCATCTTTTCAAGCAAATAAGGCCCAGATACACAAAAGGGGCGCTAATCTTTAGCACACCTTTACTCCCATTTATTTTGTAGTCCCCCTCTTGGGACTACTAACTAGTGTAAGGGGTTAACTGCCTTAATGGGTTAACCGGGTGAGACACTCTGGTATTGCCTCTCCCCACAATGTGATGTAGGATGTCACCATAGGGAGATAGAAGGGTATATATAGTTTAACAAAAATAAAAATAAACCCTTTGTAAGAGCTAACTCATGTCCCCAGACCCTATCTGCAGCACTGGAGGGATATTCCCATTACCAGTATATAACCCCTAAGTCTCAGGAGGTACCTTATGAGGTTGGCCCTCCATGTCAGTCTCTGGCAGGTTCCTGGGTCATCTGTGTCCGGGAAATATAGGTCTATGGGTGTCTGGATGTCTTGATCTCAGCATAGCCTTTGTGCTCAAGACAGTGTCTGTGTGCAGGCTTCTCTGCTCCCCTTCTGTCAGGCTAAATGTGAGCTAATGAATCTCTCCTGTTTCTCACATCAGACTTTTCTCCTAATCAGCCAGGTGGAGTCTGGTTGATTGCCTGTGTGCAATTAACCATCATGCTGCTAGATTTAGAGGCAGTTTCTCTCAAACAGTGATAAGTCCCTGTTACAGGGCCAATTTGAGATGGGGCAATATTGACGCTATTCAGGACATTATCAATCTAACCAATACTAAGGGAAACAAGCATAAGTACCTCCCTTGCACGTAGGAGTGAGAGCTACCAGGGGATGAAGCACTTTATTATTTGCTGCCAGTTAATATGTCTAATATCAAGTATGTCTTTGTATGGTGAGCCTTATAAATGGATGTGAATAAAACTTTTTTTATACTATAAAAGTTCCTGGTGTCCATCCTTATTCTATCTGCATATCCACACCCCCCGCCTGCACCGACCGAGCACTCTGAAAAGGTATGAGAGACTAAGCACTGCCATGTATATAGCTCAACTCCATGTCTGCCTGTGTAACAAAAACATTTGCTTATCTGCCCTGAAAATCCACTACCTCTATTTTTTATTGCAATCAGTACATAACTATTTTATGAACACTTGACAGAGCACAAACAAAGAAATGAATTCTATTATCTGTTACACTCACCAGAAATTCTGTACATGCTGAAAACCACATATAACTTTAAAGAACAATAGCACATCTATTAACCGGTAAACCAAAAAAAACAAATATTTCTATTTTCTTTTCCTTAAGTTTCATTTCTGAAAACACATTTGGCTGTTCCTTATGTTTACTTTATTATATTAATACTTCCCGTTGGAATAAGACGCCTTATTTTGAAGCATCAGCACACTGTTTTTCACTATACCACATAGGAAAATTGCTGCTACATACAAGAACATTGTGATCGTAATGACTCAAGCAGTGTGTGACTCTACCTCCCATCCTTCTATGTGGGACTGCCATTCTTCCAGGACCTCTAATTTTTCCATCTGCCTCTTGGCCTCATTAATGTTGGAGCATACAGCTTTCATTGCTTGGAGAGCTTCCACCACGGATGCATAGTCACTGTGTTTCTTTGGAGTCCTCTTCAGTAACTCCTGTGAGTACAGTACATTGGAAATTATTTATATTATCATCACATGTTCATGGTTAATGCTTTTTAACTGAAAGCACACTAAACTGAACTGTAAATAATCACAATATCATCCCTTATCCATATCTGTCTATCAAAGCAATAATTGTGATTTATAGAATATATGCAAAAATACAAATCAATTTTTTTAAACAAAAGTCAACATTGATTTCTAATTTTCTGGATTTATCTTTTTAACTTTCTTTCATGTCGCCGTATTTTTACATTTCCCGATAAATTTCCCATATGTATACAGTATCTGAAAATGTTAATAAATTACCAGCTAAAAAAAACAAGTTAAGTAATTGATTTCTCAGGACCACTATTTCAAATAATTTTATTGCTTCTTAAACTTGTTCGCAATTATTTTTCAGGAACACGCTCTCTGATATTAAAGATGATAGGACGATGAACTGATTTATGCAGAACATACAGTACTTTTTACGAGAAATTGTGCTTTGTATTCTCATTCATCAGTTTGATGCAAACCACAAGTTATGACAATTATATTTGTGATGATGAATAATGATAGTAATAAATCCAGCAGATCTTTTATGAAAAAGGAACCGACTTACAAATTCACTGCATCATAAACTTTGCAATTTATTGTAGGCCTCTCTGGCACTGGAAAGGTTAATGCGTGGGTGAGAATATAATTATACCGTCTCTAGGGCATCGATGCCATTTGCATCAAGTGTTGCAAATTGGAGCATCTGCTCCAAAACAGAAGAATTGTGAAATGTTGCCTTTACGTCACTTTGCCACAATGTATCAAGATGCTTTTCTCCAATTTTGCACCGCTTGCATCAGTATTTTTGGTAGGTGTTGGGAAATAACTTGAGATATTCAGCATAATACTATAATATAATGTAGCAAAATCTTGTGCCTATAGTTTCTGCCGGTTTCTTTCTTTTTGCTTTAATATAATCTGCCTGGTGGTGTTAACCTCCGCTCACAAAGGATCGTTATCCAATGGTATCTTGTACATAAGGCTGAAAAAAGAAACAGTATATCCACGTTCAACCAATGTTAAATGTAATTGACTGAGATAGTAATCCTATATTTGTAATGATCCAGAGAAAGTTAAACCAGACAAAAAGAGGTGTGTGTGTGCCGAGCACGCGCATTTTAAGTGAAACTTCTTTGTCTTCTGTAAATGTTTTGTCACAGAAATTGTATTTGTGATGGTGCTGTGTTTAATTAAAAATCAAAACACAATTTCAGTGACAAAACGCAAATAGGTTTGACTTAGAAGGCGCGTGCTCTGCCCACACACAATGTTTTAGCTATTTGCACATCTATATTTATACTAAGTGTGATTTTCTTGAGTGTGAGTGAGTGAGAAAGTGAGTGTGAGAGAGTGTCAGAGTGGGGGGTGACCTGTGGGGGTGGGGAGGCGGGTGACCTGGGTGATTGACTGACTGACTGACAGATTTGGGTGGATGACTGACTGACTGGGTGGGTAACTGACTGGGTGGGTGACTGACCCATCTTTGCAGCAGAGAGATCAGTGTGGGTCAGGCAGCTGATGTCTGGGGTCCTGCGCATGCACATGTCACTGGGCAGGCCTGCGCACATGCGCGGTGCCAGGAGTCCCTGCGCACACATACCGTCAGGTCTGCACATGCACACGCACGCGGCGCTGGCCGCGCCATTACTGCTCATGTGAAAATCAATTTGGGCTTCTGCGCATGCGTGGAGCAGCATGCCCAGCACAGTTTACAGCCTCCTCTGTGCATGAGGTGCCTACAACATGTTTGTGTGTGTGTTTCCCCTCGTTCCCCTCCCTCCCCCGACATCACTGATGGCCTCTTCTGCCAGCAGTGACGTCACTTCCGTTATGGAATTTTGTTGCAACACAAGGGATTTTTCCTATCAAAACTCTGTAGGTGCCAGCAAAGAAGTGTCTCTTCAAAATCAGTGATTAAACATCCAATTATGTCCTTTCTAGAAAGATGTTAAAAATGTTCCTAAATATATCTATTGTATCTGCCATCACAGTCTTCATGGGTAGTAAATTCCACATGTCAACTGCCCTTACTGTAAAGAATCATTTCCCTTGCTGTTTAAAGCTCCTTTTCTCTAATCTCAAGGGATGACTCTGTGTCATTTGTAGTCCTTAGGATGAAAGTTCCTTTGAAAGTTCCTTGCATTGACTTTAAAATATATTTGTAAATAGTTATCATATCCTATCTTAGACACATTTTCTCTAATGTAAACAAAGTGATATAATAGTACGGTGCTGACCACTGAACAATATAGAGAATATTAGTTGATTAATCTCCAAGGCTAGTGTTGGAGGGATGTGGCTATACCAAACCTATTCCTGATAAAACAGTATTGATACCAATAAATCCACCAATAATATTAATAGAACTTAGCCTGAGCTTAGGGCGCTCAAACAACCTATGTGAAAAAATCAAATAATAATTAATATCACACATACACAAACCATAAAATATATTGCTAAAAAACAGAGAGTTTATAGTCCAGTCTTAACCAGAGAGTTTATAGTCCAGTCTTAACCAGAGAGTTTATAGTCCAGTCTTGAGGGTGCTGCTATCTTCAGAAATGGGAAACAACCCAGCGTTCCAAAGTGATACTAGAAAAGATAAAGACAAGAGAGAAGCGCATACCTCATAGTATAGTATGTCGATCTTTACTGAGTAAAAAAAATAATAATGCACTTACAACAAGTCAGTTCATCAAGAGCAATGGATAGAAGAACTTTCATGGTCTCCGTAATCCAGGGACTGTCTGCAGGGCTCCTCTCACTCCGTCTGACGCGTCCGTCAGGTTGGTGTAACCGTACACACTCTTCTAATGTCGCAGTACTACCGCACCACGTGGGGGGAGCATCGCTGCATCACTCCGTCCCTACGTCATGACATCAGCTTAATCCGGGCATCCAACATCAGAATGAAGCAGGGAGGAGCAAGGAGAATGGTCTAAGTTCCGTAGACTCCGCAACCTTCTCCACGGGCTCTCCTCCTGAAATCACATCACCGATACTCCCACGGATCTTAGGAACCAACCAGCCACGGACAGAGTTTAGCAGCTGAGAGCCCCCAAGCTTAAGACCAGCTGGTTGTCCTAGCTTCTGTCGTCTTCCGATGTAGAGTATAGAGAACTGAATGTCACCTAGTGGCAGCATGTACACTGCAAGCAGCATAGGAGCTAGGATAGAACCCTGTGGCACTCCACATGACAGGGACATTGGTGCAGAGGAGTTCACTCCTGAAGATACTCTCTGTAACCTGCCAGTGAGAAAAGATCTGAACCAGCTGAGAACTGTGCCATCCAGTCGACAGAAATCCTTCAGGAGCTGCTTAAAGATCCCATGGTTCACGGTATCAAATGCTGCATGGAGGTCAAGAAGTACTAAGATCAAACAATCACCTCTGTCTCTCGCCATCAGAACATCATTTAGCACAAGAACCAGAGCTGTTTCAGTACTATGCTGTCTTTTGAATCGTGATTTCAATAGGTCATAAATGTCATGTCTTGATAGACTGCTGGCCAGTTGAGTTGCCACTTTCTCAATAACCCTAGGAAAGGAAGGTTTGATACAGGCCTGTAATTAGTCATGTAATCCGGGTCCAATTAAAGCTTTTTATAAGAGGTCTCATGACTGCTTCTTTCAGAGGTTCCCAGTCTGCAAAGAGCACAGGACTATTTCATCAAACACAGCTGATTTAATCAACACAGCCTAAGAGAAGCAGTATTGGGGCTGGGTAAGAATCAGAGGTAGTGGGATGCAACCCCTGGATTATTTGCATTAGGTATTCTACATCCAGATGGTCAACGTTAGTCCATAAAGTCTGAACACCTGCATTTCATGCCTGGCACTTATTAGATAGCACAGTCAGGAGCCCAGCCCAGATGGAGGTTGCTTTATTAGAGAAGAAGAGAGCAAAATAATCACAACATGACTGTGAAAAGACTTTACCAGACTGCAGACATGCAGGTTTGCAGAGGCTATCCACGGTGCGGAAAAGCTGAGCTGGCTTATTGTTTGCTACCATAATCTCACATGACAGGAACTCTTACTAGTGCTTGTGGACTGGTATTTCCTGATGTGTCAATCAGTTTTAGCTTGTCCTCAACCATGCAAGACTTCCACCAGTGCGTTCAAGCCTTCGACCCTTCTTTTTCAGTTCCATAATTGAACTGTCAAACCAAGGGGTGTGGTCGTATGAGGTGAGGAGTCGTATGTGAACAGGAGCAATAGTATCCATTGCGGCCCCCAAATCTCTATTGTAGTAATGGACAAGAGCACTGGGATCCATGCAGGCACTTAATATGTCAGAGAAATCAGGCCCCGGGGAGGGGTCACACCTCTCAACGGTCGATACCTGGTCACCTCAACGGGAGCAAGCCTATTTAAGGGTGACTGTGATTGAGAACCAAATTTAGTGGTGGTCTGACCAGTCAACTGGTCTATTGTTAAGTTGGATATTTCTAAACCGGTCTGGAAAAAAAAGATTAAGCGTGTATCCACTTCTATGGGTAGCAGAGCAAACAAGTTGTGTGAAGCCCAGAGCATTCAAGATGTGGAGGATGTCTTGACCAAATTGAGAGATTATATCATCGACCCAGGCATTGAAATCCCCCAAGATAAGCCATCGGGGTGCTCCAGGACTAGGCCAGCAAAGATGTCTGCAATTTCCTGCGACCTAAAATTGGTACAGATGGTGCGTATGGATCTGAGGACAGTTTGCTTGGAAAAGTTTATTGTATGTTTTAGTTATATACAATCACAAATATTTAATACTGTGAGTTTTGACCTTAAAGGTGAAATTGTTCTTAATCAGTTCATTGGAATGTTGTGGAATATGTATCCTCATTGCTTCAGATTTAAGGTATTTACTTGGAATCCCGTCAAATCCCCAAACTCTTCTCGTTCCTTCAGTAAATTAGGCAAGGAGATCATTGGTTTTGTTATAGTAATAAATATTTATTCTGCATATAAGGATGTTTTATTCTCTACCTCCAACCTTGACTACTGAAATGTCTGGATTTGCTCATATTCTGGTAGTCAAAGCCTCAATTAATGATGCAAAAATGAGAGGAGACAATGGACACCCTTGCCTCATCACATTACTTATGGGAAATATCTCTGAAATGTATCCACGTTTAAAGAAACTTGTTTTAGTGTTCATACTGCTCTATTGCAACTTTTGTTGAATTCATTATAATCCTGATATGGTGCCTCTGTCCCTTCTGACTTCAACAATCTAAATGCCAGACTTCCGTTCTATTTTGTCCCGTACCTGTTTATTTAGCCGCATTGTTTTGGATTTGTTTTTTAAGTGAAACTTCTTAGCTGGCACTGGCACCAACAAAAATCTTATAGGGAAAAAAAGTCTGCATGGGGACGAAAATTGTAACGGAAGTCAGTGACTGCGCATGTGTAGAAACGGCTTGCAGAAGTGACCAGTGATGCATGCGCACATTTGATATTCAATGTCCGCGCATGCGTATTGCTGTGGATATCACGAGTAGAAGCGCCCATCGGCAGCGCAGGTGCAGAAGCGCCAGTCTACTCCAGCACATGCGCAGAGTCGAATGGCACAGCCAGCGCATGCTCAGAGGTGACCGGTGCTTCCAACGCATGCGCAGAGGCGCCCATCGTCCCCAGAGTATGCGCAGATGTGGCTAGTCCTGTCAGCGCACATGCGGAGGCCGGGGGGAACACAAATGCACACATGCACTAACACACACCAGTAGTGTGTGTACACATACATAAAAGTAACAGTGATCTTAGAGGAATTCCCAATGAGTGCTAATATAGAAGTGAAAATAGAAAACATTTCAACTGTACCATTTCTAATAACAACTGGCGAAGTGCAAAAGATGCAAGGTATGTAACCATATGACACATACATTCTATATAGATTATTATAATATATAGTCACTGTAATGATAATAAAAAAAAAATTCAAAGGCCAAATACATCGTTGTAACCTAAACCTCTTTGCATTTTGACACTGAAATTGTATTATGATTTTTATTGAATGAAAGACTTTTGAGAGTAGCGGCATTTAGATACTTTACAATCCAAAATATATGTATCTTAATTTAATTATCATAACTCAATTTTATCATCCTTTTCCAACTGATACTATGCAAATTACTGCTGGGAAAAAAATCAAAATGTCTATTCAATCAAAATCATTAAAAACAAATTACAATTACATTGACAAAACGTTAAGTTTCACTTACAACGTGCTCGGTACACACCCTTTTTTTAAATTTAAATATAGTCACTCTCTCCCTCCCCCACCTCACTCTCTACCCCATCCTCACTCTTCCCCCCATCCTCAATCTCCCCCCATCCTCTATCCTCCCTCTCCGCCCAATCCTCTCCCCCCATTAAACTCTCCTCCTTCAACCCCCCATCCTCTATCCTCCCTCTCCCCCATCCTCTCTCTTCCCTCTCTGCCCCCGTTCCCCATCCTCTCTCTCCTCCCTTCCCCATCCTCTCTCCTCCCTTCCCCCCCTTTCCCCCATCCTCTCTCTCCTCCCTTCCCCATCTCTCTCCTCCCTTCCCCCATCTTCTCTCTCCTCCCTTCCTGTGAGGCTTCTGATTCTACGCCGCTCCACGCGCGCTCCCGCACTACCCCCGCGCACATGCGGAGCTTCGTCTGACGGGACTTCTCCCGTGAGTCGCGCGGCACGCATGCACATAGCCTTGACGTCACCATGTGCGATGCACCCGAGCTCCGTGGATTCTAGTACCCTCTACATTCCGGACCTCTCCTACTCTGACCTTGGCAAGTATAACGATGACTCTAACCTCTCCACCCCAGACCTGGGGATATCGACTATCCATACTCCAGACCTGCCCCCGTGCCTGTCGGTGGCATTTATATATATTCCCATCTCAGTACAGGGGTCTCGTCTTGTTTGTGGTGAGCACAGCGTGACACTTCCCCATCTTCTCTCTGTCTCTCCTCTCTTCCCCCCATCCTCTCCTCCATCCCCTCCCATATATTTACACACACACACACACACACACACACACACACACACACACACACACACACACACACACACACACACACACACACACACTACACCATATACAAATACACATTTATATTCAACATATTAAAAAAAACACTAAATATACAACAAATATATGCACATAATGCATGAAACACACATATGCATTACAAATACACACACTTACCAACACAGACACACACACTTAGCAACACAGACGCACACACTTAGCAACACACACACTCCAACACAGACACAGACACACTTACCAACACAGACACACACACACCAACACAGACATACACACAGAAACACACACTTACCAACACACAAGGAACCGAGAGATGTAGAGAGGAGCAGCTATGGAGAGCTCTGCAGCAGCACCTGCTGCCCGGAAGTGGTTAAGCAACCAGACAGCCCTAGAAGCCCTACTCTCCTCCTTCATCGTACCTGCTACAGCTGTTCTGTGATCAGCTCTGCACTCCGCAGCCGGCATCCTCCGCTCTCCTCCTACCCGCCCAAGTTTGTCTCTATCTGAAGAGAGACAGATGGGCCTCCGACAGGGGGAGAGTGGGCCCCACAAGAGCATGGGCCCCCGGGCTTTGGCCAGGCTGCCCGACCTATAGCTACGCCCCTACCCGGGGCTCAACGGCATTTTGAGCCACAACGTAACTACAGTACATAACAGTAATGGCAGCAACAAATGACATTGTGGAATTATAAAGGTTTTTTACTTTGCAGAGCCACAAATTACAGTATGCCATCTATTATAGATTTTACATGCAGAACCACCTTGTGTTGGGGAACCCTTAATAAATGGGCTTCTCAATCCGTAGCATTGTAGAGTGAAGCATGTGCGGTGAAGAGGGGAAAAAGAGAAAAAAGTGTTATTTGGAAACGGAAATAAATATGGAAAATCCAGTATGCTTCTCACCTTCTCTGCTTGGGAAAATATACAGTTGTGTGAAAAAGAAAGTACACCCTCTTTGAATTCTATGGTTTTACATATCAGGACATAATAACAATCATCTGTTCCTTAGCATGTCTTAAAATTAGGTAAATACAACCTCAGATGAACAACAACACATGACATATTACACTGTGGCATGATTTATTTGTTGTATTTACCTAATTTTAAGAGCTGCTAAGGAACAGATGATTTTTATTATGTCCTGATATGTAAAACCATAGAATTCAAAGAGGGTGTACTTTCTTTTTCACACAACTGTAAGTGGCACACACAGTTGTGTAATCATAGTTACACTCATTGCAGAATGAACAGTTGGCTTAAACAACCTAGTGGTAAAGGCAAGCAATCTCTGCAGATTCCTATGTGACAATATGACAATGACTGATTTAGGAATGTTAGAATTCCCTTCCAGTTTCTGACTGCTGTAGTCTCCTGATTAATGTTCTTGTCCACTGGACAGGCGTTCAATGCAATGCAGCCCTTCCAGTAGTAAATGGAGTTATAGCCAAAAGCAAGTCTCTAAAAATCCATGTCTTGATATGCTGGCTGGCTATATTTTTTATTTAACATAATTTTCAATTAATGTCAATTATATCTTCCTTTTGTCCTGTATGTACAAGTGCAAGACTTGATCTATATTATGTGTGTGGGCCATGAATCTTACCAAAGCTTGTGAAGTGACCCGCCAGCCAAAATAATTGCCCACCCCTGGTATGTACTGATGTACAGTATTCATCTTTTTTTAAGTTTGCAAATTTATCTTCTGTATTTGGTCTTGAAAGAACGTCCCCTCCATTTAATTCCTAGTAGCTTCTTCCTTGGTTGACTAAAATCTGCCTTTCTAAAATTGGCATTATTTTTTGATCCTTTTAATTATTTAAAAGGATACCATGTTATGATCCCAGTTTCCCAAATGTTCCCTCACTTGAATATTTTTTATGACTTCTACATTGTTTGATATTACTATGTCCTGTAATGCCCTAGTAATTTCCTAGTTGTTTCCTCAATAATTTGGGTCATGTAATTATCTTTTACAACACCCCAAATCCTGTTTCCTTTGGCTATATTGCTAATCTCACTACTACAGTCGACGTTTTCATTATTACAATAAAAAACATGACCTAGTTTTGCTGCCTTCTCCATTCGTTAAAGTAGTTTGGCTTCCTCAATCTCACAAATATTTAGTGGTTTATTGCAGATCTCTACCAATATTTTGTTTTACCTACACTGTAAATTTTAATCCACACAGTCTTTACATTTAAACCACTCACTTAACAAGCATCTTCCCTTATAATAGCTTTTGCGCATATTGCTCATATTGAGCTATCATTACAAGCTCCCCCAATTTATCTGCCATACTCCTTGCATTTGCTAAAATGCACTTGTGTTCTTTTAGATGTTCTACTATATGTTTATAGGTTTTATATACCGTGGCGAGAAAATTTTGTGAACCCCCTAGGATTTTCACATATTTCCAACCTAAAATGTTATTAGATCTTAATCTAAATCCTAATAATAGATAAAAATAATGTGGTGAAACAAATGACACAAAAACATGATACTTTTTCAACATTTATTTATCCAAAAAGGATTTAACATTCAATATCCTGGTGTGAAAAAGTATGTGATCCTTTAGATTCAGTACCCCTTTATCAGCAATAACGTCAACTAAGCGTTTCCTGCGACTGCTGATCTGTTTCTCACATCGGTTTTGAGGAATTTTGACCCATTTCTCCTTACAGAACTGCTTAAACTCAGTGACATTTGAGGGCTTTCTTGCATGGATATCTCACTTTAGGTACTGCCACAAGATTTCGGCGGGGTTTAGGTCTGGACTTTGACTAGGCCATTCTAAAACACGAAATTTCTCCTTCTGCAGCCATTCTTTTGTAGATATGCTTCTATGTTTAGGATCATTGTCTTGCTGCATGACCCACTTTTGCTTCAGCTCAAGGATGGATGGCCTGAGATTCTCCTCTCAAATTTTCTGATACAATGCAGAACTCATGGTTTTGTCAATGATGGCAAGCCGTCCAGTTCCTAAGGCAGCAAAGAAGGCCCAAACATCACACTCCCACCATCATGCTTGATGGTTGGGATGAGGTTCTTCTGTTCGAAAGCAGTGTTTGGTTTTCGTCAAACATAACGTTTCTTATTGAGACCACAAAGTTCTACCTTTAACCAGAGAACATTGTTCCAGAAGTCTTGTGGATCATCTATGTTCTCTTTGGCGAACTTAAGATAGGCAGCAATGTTCTTTTTAGAGAGCAGTGGTTTCCTCCTGGCTACCATTCTTGTTCAGTCTTTTCTGATAGTTCTGAGTCATAAACACTTACATTAGCTAAGGCGAGAGTGACCTGCAGATCCTTGGATGTTACTCTGGGGTTCTTCGTGACTTCCTGGATGATTTGCCTTTTGGTTCTTTAAGAGATTTTGGTAAGACGACCGCTCGTGGGTAGAGCGACTGTGGTCTTAAACCTTCTCCATTTGTAGAGTGTCTGGCAGTGGATTGGAGGAGCCCCAAATCCTTAAAAATTGTTTTGTAACCCTTTCTAGACTGATGAGCATCAATAACTTCTTTCTTTTCTGAGTTCCTCAGAGATTTCTTTTGATCATGGCATGATGTGTGTCCACATACCTGTATGGTGAAGACCAAACTCACAAACGTTTCTGATCTTTATATATAGGGTGGGGCCTCCCAAACTCACACCTAAAAATCTACCTAATTATTTAAACACCTGATTCTAATTACCCCCTTTAATTTAGCTGATAAAATCAGGGTTTCACTTACTTTTGCACATACCCTGACTCATAATTACTAATTGTTTGTCTAATTCATACATAGAATTGGTTAATATAAAACCTATTGGATATTTAAGAAAAGACTGGTTTAAATTCAAGAAGGTTATCATGGAAAAACTATGGAATTTCCATAATTATCATTGGGGTTCACAAAATGTTTCTTGCCACTGTATTTTATAGTATTATTTGTATTTAATATGGATTCCTCCTTATTTGCTAAAGTATCCCTTTCCCCACTCTACCCCAAATGACCCTCAGCTATTTCCTAGTTGCTATTTATTCTGCCTAGCCCATTACTCATTGCTTGTCCCTCACCCCTCCTAGTTCACAATATCCTCCATCTTCGTTACATCCCAACTATAAATATAGCACCTATCAGAGAAAGATTCCCGTGCTCTAAAAATCCAAACTCCTTCTTACAAAAATGTGCAGTCGTGCATTTAAGAGACGATCCAAGCAGCACTTTATTATATGCAGCCTTTGATTACTTTTATTGAAAACTAATTACCTAAGCTGCTGATTGATTCATTCTCCTGTGATCGATCAGCAACGATCCTGCTTCCAGGGTTCACTAAATGGCCGCCTTTCAGTTTCAATCAATCCATCAGTCAGTGTAACTCAGCAGCTACAATGTATCCTTATATTACTAAGGTAACATTATCTATTGTTACAGTTTACAGCTCAAACTGATGGGAACAATGGCAACAAATTATCACAAACAGGAACGTGTTCTTGCACTGCTGGGGATGTGCCTAAACCTGCTACAGTAATCAAAGGATGCTCAGTATATTAAAACTATTTAAAATAGCATTAAGACTTGAATTAAAATATAATAATAATAATGTAGTAAGTATTATCTAATACTACAGAACTGATTGTTTTTTTTAAACACACTTGTAGTCTATTGCATGGATTATTCCTTTAACCTCCCTAAGCTCCAATTGCCTCCCCGGAGGCCCCTTAAGATTGCCACCTAGATTTTTTTAAATCATTCTTTTCAAGCAATATTAATACCGGTGCCAACCTACGCAAATGAAACATTTTGCGCCACGCTACAAGGCAAATTGTGCTATCTTTCCCGACGGTCCATTTTCAAAACATTACACAAAGAAGCCACAAACACTGGCACACATGCATCTCCCAAGAGGGACAATCAGTATTTTGAACCTCCCCTCCCACCGTCCAACCCATATGTCTCACACTACAGCTGTAGATCTTTCCAATCACTTGTGAATTTGTTTAGTCACATAGGTGCAGCCAATATGTTCAGCCAATGTTTTTAAAAGCAATATGCGAACAGATGACCTTGCACCATTGCAAAGATATGTAATGCTCTCTTTTTAATAGCACTTTCACATTTCATAGGCTTAATCACTTGTATAAGTCAAATCATTTGCAATCAACACACCCATATTGCAGACAACAGTGTGGTAAAATAAACTGATGAATTTTAAATAACCCTTGGTATAATTAGGTAGAATTCCAGTTGTGAAGAAATGAAAACATGTGTGTAGTATATAGAGATATCTACTGATTTACTGAAAGTAGTATATTTAAACATACGTTAAGCTTTTATACTTTTAGTAAAACACTATTAAAGTGTTTGCAGATGTAATGAAAGAAAATCAATTGTAGCAAAGCAATAATAATCTACTATTTGGGGTATATGTAGCAAGCATCACATTTATCAAGCTAATTCACAACATTACTCCAGAACTCGTGCAAATTGCACCATTTTGACTGTGCTTCACTCTTCAATGGGGCACTAGCACACAATAACTTCTATTGAGGTCAGTGGGTGTTTAGATTTGATAGTCCCCCAATTGGTATTGTCGCAGGTTAAAGAAGTCAATGGGTGGTTCTCATTTACGAAAAAGTCTCTATCTCAATGTCTTTTATAGCGCATACACAGAGCGAACCTTGCTCCTATGTGTTTGGGAGTTTCCAACATATGATAGATAGTGCCCCGATCGGCACCATCACAATTTAATTAAGTCAATAGGAATTTCCAGTTTAATGATGCAATAGGAGGTTCCATGCAAAAGTGCACCAATCAGCAACATCACAGATTAATTAATAAGAGCCACTATATCAAGGTGGATTGTGTCCGTCTTGTTCAACTTGCATCAGTTAGCGATTTGGGGAGTGGTTTGTCAGGGGTGGACTTGCGTGAAGTAATAGTACAATGAGATCAAAGCTTGTGTAAACATAATAAAGCAGAGTGCGTCAATGCAATCCGCCTGCTCTGAGGTGGCGTTAAACTCTTCTGCTCAACTCCAGGTGTAAGAAGCTCAAATAAGATTTGTACATATGTAGATGGAGCAAACGGACACAAATGAAAATATTTGCTTTGTCCATATGGACCAAATTACTTTATTTCTTTAGAGCACTAGCCTTTTCTACTTAGTCATAAGTATTGAACCAACATATAGGGAAATAAAGGATTTAAAAGCTCATTTTTGATGAAAGTCTTACACTATTCATCAGACTCTGACCTTTAATATATACTTAATAATCTTAAGAAGCTTCCTATCCCAGATATGTCAATCTCAGACATGCCCTTCTGTGCAATGGGATTGTGGTGGTTAATGTTTACCCGCTCCCAATATGGGCATTTACTTGCAAATGTAATGCATTATTTATATAGTGGCTGATTATTCATGATGTGACTTTTATTATTTATTTTCATATTAGATTTGTATGGTATACTATGCTACAGTATACTATACTATGGCATAGTATATTCTAATAAATGCTCAAGTTACATGGAGAAGGGAAGAAATTAGTAAAGACCATTGGCACAGAAAATTGGCGATTTTTCAGAGACGCCTGATGAAGGGTGTTACCCCCAAACAGTTGTGCATTTTTTCTCTGTGCTATCCCTGTTTATGTAAATGTTGCTACTGTGTTTTTAAGCAATATGAAAAAAAATGTAAAAAGATGTTTTAACCAAGAAGAGTGCTGATTGCTACACTGAGAATTAAGAGTTGAAAACAGCTAAAAGGTCTACTGACATTTTGCAAATTAAAAGTATTTTATTTTATTCTGGAACTGCACTTATACTTTCAAATTTGAAATAAACCAGATAAACAGCAAATTCCCTGTGTCATTATGAGAAACATTCTGCTTGTTGGCCCAGGTCATAAAAATACTTAATAACGTCTTCATTCTGTTTTATATCTGCAGACCAAGCACTATCCTACATGTGTTTTTTTTTTAATAAATCAGTTCTGTACTATAAGAAAAAACTTGTAGCATTTTTTTTTGTAAAAAAACAACTCTGAATTACATTTTTAATGTATTATAATGTAACAAGCATATTTTTGTTTCTATAGCAACCATTTACAAAGTCACATCCCCTTCCTCTTCTGAAACGGACTCTAGCACATCCCTTTTGGGCCCTGCCCTCTCTCTAGCAGTGCACCAATCATATCTAGTGACTGCCTGGTCACATGATCTTCCCCACAGAACTTTGCATCTTTGGTCCTCTTCTGCTGCACTGACAGCCATTTAGTGAACCCCCGAGCCGAATCTTCAATGCTTGATCACGGATCGATTGGCAACTTTGCTAATTACTTATCATTGTGAGGATTGTATTGATGCACATATTAAAGGGGAAAAAAAAAAAAAAACGTCAGCTTGGACTGCTGCTTTAAAAACCGGTCATCTACTTTTAGCTATTGAAAACACTGGAGTGGGGTACTACTTCTAGCACTATATTATTTTCAATTATTTTACCAGGACATACAAGTACATTGATATGTATATCTTGTGTATCTCATATTTTTGAGTCTAGAATGGCAATAAGTAATAATGAGTGAAGAACACTGACAATGCTATTACCTTGAATCGTGACAAGTAGCCAAGTATGTTTCATACAGTCAGGATTAATCATAGTTATTCTCTGACCATGTTTTGCAATTTACACAAAACCCATCACAGCCACCCTGGCAGCAAGGAATTTGTAACAATGATTTTATACCATACGGATCTCTGAGGTTTAAGTCGTATTTAGAACTTACTCTTATTTTCTATCTACAATATGTTCTAGCTTTCTAAATGTGCCCAATTAGTAGAAGGACATCACATGAGCATAGATTAGGTTACTTCAGCCAATGAGTTAGCAACTATTTTTTGTCCTCAATATTAACGGAATAAAAGTACCATCCCTTTGAGCTTCAGTAAAAGTATAAAAACTGCGCTGATTATAAAATAAGTGTGATTGAAAATAATGTCTCTACACTGTAAAATAGAGGTGTTGCACATTAGTGTGGCTGGCAAATGTATCTTTTGTTGCAAGTTGGTTTTAGAATTGCACATACCGTAGTTTTCAACTACTGTATTACTCATCATCTCTCATACTAGCAAAGTCAAATACAATGAAAGTCACAGAAGTCTTTTCGTTGATTTGTAGATTACAATAAAAGATATTTATTCACCTCCCAATAAGGTCATATTTGAGCATTCCTTAAGGATGTGTTAGTAGACCTTAATGATGTGACTGTATGAAGTTTGGGGACTGGTTTATAAATTGATTTATGGAAAACAAATACAAAATCCCTGTGCTTCTCTCCAAATTGGCTTGCAATTTGTTAGGGAACTTTAACATTTTTGATCCTAAGTCCTTTAACAAAGCAGTCACTGATTCACTGACAATCATTCCACTAATCTGCAAATTAATTTGTTTATGTCAGCAAATTGATCTCTGTCCAAACCTCATCAATTAAAAAAAGCAAACAAGAACTAGGTTAGCTCAGACGTACCCCTATAACATAACGTATCAGTAACACTATATCTTTCAATACCTTAAGAGTGCTTACCTCCCCCCTCTGACCCCCTACCCCCTTCCCTGTCTGTGTTACCTGGTTCATATTGTTTGATGAGTTATTATGGTTGATTTCAGAATACGAATGCGGACTATATAATGTTATGTACTATGTATGTAAAAATTCAATAAAAATTTAAGTTATAAAAAAAAACAGAGTGCTGCTAGTGAAATGGAATTTGATATAATATACATTTATGGAAAACAAATACAAAATCCCTGTGCTTCTTTCCAAACTGGCTTGCAATTTATTAGTGAACTTATACATTTTTGATCCCAAGTCTTTTAACGAATGAGTCATGTGGTCGCATCTTTTGATCAAAAAAGGAGTAAGCCTGCTGTGCATGTCAAGATAACTCCATTTAAGCAGGTACCTACACTAAATACATAATATTTCTTACTGTCTTGTGGACTAAACATTTTTCACTATAACAAGAGAAGGTAACTGGCTGGGACCAAACAACAAGGGAACATGTGGAATATGTGAAAGCGCCCAAAGGGTTAAATGACTGAAGCATGTATGCTATCTGCAATTCAG
Source organism: Ascaphus truei (assembly GCF_040206685.1). NCBI lineage: Eukaryota > Metazoa > Chordata > Amphibia > Anura > Ascaphidae > Ascaphus > Ascaphus truei. The sequence goes on from NC_134484.1 coordinate 100,057,471, forward strand.
TGTAATTAAAACTGGCAGAAAGAACAGAAATAAAATCCCCTTAGCATTATGAAGAAACAATTGTAAATGCACAAGTGAAATGTATATATATATATGGCGCCACATTGCTATGACAACGTGACACCCCGCTGTGCCATGTTGCCATGACAACAAAATGTTACGACTATATGACGGAGATGAGCAGGGGAAGATAAAGGGCAGGTACCGGCACCTTTTAAATTACAGAAAATACTATGCATGTGTGTACAATACATCCAGCTTCCATCCCACTCATACAAATAGAAAAACAAAAAAACAGCGCACAACTCGTAGTGTATTAAAAGTGATTATATTGGCTCATCACAGGTAGGTAAGTATTGCATGTACATTTAAATGGAGAATATCAGGCAGTACATGTTAGCAGGGCTGCCAACAGCGGGGAACAAAGGGCACGGGCGTCCCGGGCCCCTGCGTGGCCCAGGCCGTTATATTTAAAAAAAAAGTTTTTTTAAACAAAATGGCGGCGATTGCGCATGCGCAGAGCCGAGATCCCGTAGGGTGTCCTGTCTGCTGCCTGTGGGCCTTGCCTGCTGCCTGTGGGCCTGGCCTGGCCCGGCCCGCTCCCTCCCCCCTCGCTTCCTCGATCCCCACATGGGACGGAGAAGCGCCAACCCTGCACCCCCCGCGTGCGCCTCCTGCCCCATGCAGCAGCCGCGGGGGATGCTGCAGCCACCTGCTAGCCTCGCGCCCCACCCCCAGAGCTTCCCGCGTGCCAACCCAGCAGCAGTAGCCGCGGAGGATGCTGCAGCCGCCCGGCATCTCCCCCCCCCCCAGCTGCCCACCTCCCCCCCCAGCTGCCCACCTCCCGTGCACCCCCCAAGCCCACCCCCGTGCGCCCCCCAAGCCCAACTCCCACACCCTCCCCGCCCCCACCTCCCGCCCCGGGCAGCTGCCAAGGGGACATCGGGGGCAGGGGGAGTAGCGGCAAGGAAGAAGGAAGCAGCACCCACCCGGTCAGGGTAAGTCACCCACAGAACTGTCACTGTCACCCACCACCCAGTAACTGTCACCCACCACCCAGTCACTGTCACCCACCACCCAGTCACTGTCACCCACCACCCAGTCACTGTCACCCACCACCCAGTCACTGTTACCCACCACCCAGTCACTGTCACCCACCACCCAGTCACTGTCACCCACCACCCAGTCACTGTCACGCACCACCCAGTAACTGTCACCCACCCAGTCACTGTCACCCACCCAGTCACTGTCACTGTCACCCACCCAGTCACTGTCTCACCCAGTCACTAACCCACTCACTCACTCTCCCACCCACTCACTCTCTCACTCACTCTCCCACTCACTCACCCACTCACTCTCCCACCCACGCACGCACGCTCTCCCTCCCATGCATGCACTCTCCCACCCATGCACGCACTCTGTCACCCAGGTGCGCTATGGGTTGGGGGGGAGTCGCCAAGGGTTTGGGGGAGGGGCACTATGGGTTTGGGGGGGGGCTGGTCCTTTCATTTGTCCCGGGCCCCATGATTTCTGTTGGCGGCCCTGCATGTTAGGGACATGTTACCACTATGCAGAAAACATCTGGTCATCAGAGGTAAAGGATCTCTGCCTCGACTGTCAGATGCAGAGGGTCCGCAGCTCCGTGATCACTCTCCCTCCACGGAACACGCACTCAGCCTCGTCGCTCGCCGCCTCAGTCCCCGTCTCTCCACTCAATTCACAGGGGAGACTATGTACTTACAATTGATAGGGAAACTCCCGACACAGACAGACTCAGACTCTCGTGGCAAACACTGACGTCATCGAAATGCGCCTGCCGGCGACTTACAGTCAAATGAGAAATTCAGTAAATAATTTAAGCCACGGTCAAAAAAGTCTGGCGCTGAGCTGGAAAGTGTATTGGGAGCGTGCATACACTGCAGCTATCTAATCCTATGCGTTTCGTAGGAATAAACTTACTTCATCAGGGAGCACTTCATACGGGTTCCCTCTTTGGTCTAAGATTTTCCTGCAGTTCTGGCAAAGTAAGGCCTTGACCCCGCTGCCTACTACAGCGTCCGCTGTGGCGGACGCTGCATGGACGAGAGCCCTCCCCTCAATGGCGCCGGGCCCGCTGCGAGGGGGGGCCGCAGCGCTGGGGCGAGAGCTGCTCCTGCTCTCAATAGAATTGAGAGCAGGACTCGCGTCGAGCGATACAGCACGCCCCCCGGCGGTTCAGCCAATGAGGGCGAACCTGCCGGGTGATGTCATGGCCGCGCCCCCGTCACTCCCCCGCTACGCCCCCCCGGTCTTTCTTCCTGCAGTGAGCTGCAGACCAGGTAATCGGCTGCACGCGCCACCAATCTCGCGGGCGCGCGTTGCAGCGGAGATACCGGGGCCTTAGCCTCGTGCTGTGACGTCTCTCAGCGGGAGACCAAGGATTTCCTTACGTGTTTTGTTGCAGTTTGCAACTCCATAACTTCATCGGAGGTTAATGTTAGCCTGGAAACTCCCATATAAATAGTGGAGAGCCCAGCTTATAGCCATTAATAATGGTTACTCATTAAATGATTACAAATTACAGAATGCAACAACCCAATGCAAGGATGAACATTACATTACACAACAATACATTATTAACAAAACTACTGAGTATAGGTTAATGATTGGTATATACTTTTTAAATGCGAGCTAAATGTTTTGGAGTGTCATAATGTTTCATAAATGAACTAGATTTAGATATAATTGAAAAATATATCTGTTAGGACCATTTTGGTAATTGTTGTAAAATATTTTTCAACTTTAGATTTGGATTTAAAAATTACAGAAGTAGGGAGAGCGCTCTGGAATTAAACTCAACTTCAAAATAAAAGCAGCTAATATGATAGCAAAAATATGCTCTCATTGCAGATGGTAAACAATGGATAGATGTATAAATAGATCATATTGATCTTATGGATTATTAGGAATTCTTAAAGATAGATAGACCAGTGGACATGGGCAACATGTGTGTGAGTTGTGTGCACTATATATACATGTAATATAAATAGTGAAACTCATTGCCTATTGATGTGAAATAATGTTGAGGAATGGTTAATAATAAGTGCTTAAATATGTATGTGATACATACAATATGGAAATGTGAGTGTGTGAAACTAATGAACAATGTGAAGTACTAAATATGTGGAAAATGGGGTGGAAAGGGCAAATGGATGGGGGGGGGAAAGATAGTAAGGGAAAGATAAATATAGTCCTGTGATCTTGACAGAGAGTGCAAAAGTAAGGATGTTTGCTGCACACCAACGAAAAATAACAATGATTTGTTATACATTTACCGGTGCTCCTTAGTCCCAGAGAAGACCTGCATTTCATCCAATATAGCCAATGTAATTGATGGACAAGGGCACATGGATTTCAATCATAAAGAATTTATTGTGCCATAGAACACACAACGTTTCGGACTACTTGTGTTTCTGAAGTGAAATGGCACTTCACTTGAGAAAGGCCAGCAGGCCGAAATGTTGTGTGTTCTATGGCACAATAAATTCTTTATGATTGAAATCCGTGTGCCCTTGTCCATCAATTATATCTTCACAGAGAGACCATGAAAGGAACGTGGGAGTACCACATTGAAACCAGGCCTTCAGAGTTCACCTGTATGCAGAGCCAGGGGACTGAACAAAAGCTAGACAATGGTGCTGACATCGATAGATTCATTGAACCCTTTTGGGGAAAGTGTTTATGAATTGTAAATCCAGAAGGTCTCTCTGAAGCATAATCTATTAAATCTATCACCTCCCATGATGGAGGAGGGAAAACTTTCTAGTCCTGATATACTTAGAAAACAAGGGTCTTTATTATGTGTGTTTAAAAAATATGCCTGGACAAGCTATGTCATTGAAAACCACGAATTATGTTGCGATGGTGTTCTAAAAAAATCTCAGTGATAATGTTCTCCCTATGTATTGGAAACCACAATTACAGGAAATAATATAAATAATATAAGTGGATAAACAGTTGATATGTCCTTAGACTAAATGTTCGGATTGATTTGAATGTGAAATAATCTTATTGGTACGTGTAAGTGAAAGATGTTTGCATGTTTTTCTCTCTTAGGGCTGTTATATAGTGCCGGGTGTGTGCTATGCTGCACGCGCGCGGAATTTTAGTTGGCTGATGACGTCAGCCTTTCTATAATGGCACCACGCACGCCAGGGAGCGTGGAGCCGGCAGACAGTGGCGAAGACGAGGAAAAGATGATTTTGCGCCGCTACCAGCGCTCAAATGTATGTATGTATGTGTGTGTGTATGTATGTGTGTGTGTGTGTGTGTGTGTGTGTGTGTGTGTGTGTGTGTGTGTGTGTGTGTGTGTGTGTGTGTGTGTGTGTCAATGATTGCACAATTACAATAAAAAAATATTTATTAAACTTTTTTTTTTCTTTAAAAAAATCTTATTTAGGACTTATTTCACTCACACAACCCATGCACACACACATACTCTCACACACACACATATACACACATATACACAGTACATGCAGCTCCCGGCTCTATAACAGGGAAAAGCATGCGGCGCGTTCACGCGCGTTCGCACAGGCACACGCGCGCGCACAGCCGCAACCTGTATAGAACGGCCCTTGGGTTCCATCACGGAAAGCGGTTAAATCCTTGAAGAAAGTCGCCTAGGACTCCAGAAAGTTTCATCTTGTGCTTCTTATACCTTATCAGATTCTTTTAATCAATTTAATGTTTGTTGTTTTGTTTTAGTCCACACGACAAAAATAAATATTATGTGTTTAGTGTAGGTGCCTACCTGCTTCAATGGAGTTTACATTGACATGGTTAGCAGACTTCAATCATTCTTTGATCAAAAGATGAAACCAAATGACTCCTTTGTCTTGGGATCAAAAATGTTAAATGTCACTAATAAATGACAAGCCAGTTTGGAAAGTAGCGAAGGGATTTTGAATTTGTTTTCCATAATTGTATGGCCAATTTCCTTTTGCTAGCAGCATTTCTAGGGTATTGTAAGACATATAGGGGCCTATGCAGAGAGCAGCGAATTTTAAAATTGGCGAGTTTAATAAAAAGTAGCTTTTTTGGAGAGTTTTATTCTCCATATGCAGAAATGTGCGAATTCTGCTATGTTTAACATGAATGCGTGTGGCGAGTTTAAATTGGCGAGATGCGCGCTGCAGAAATGTGTTAAAAAAAATTTGCGCCTTTTTTTTCCCTTTGCTATGGCCGCGAGCGGCCGCTTCTTGCCAACTTTTTCTGGCGAGGCAAAAAGGAGACAAACGCGCCATTTTATTGGCGCGAACAGCCGCTAGATGCCGTTCGCGCCTCTCTGCATAAGGATATTTTTAAAACTGGCGAGATGGAGGTTCTCGCCAGCCGCGAGGCGAGTTTTAGAAATAGAAAAAAAAAATTGGCGCGTTTCTCGCAACTCGCCAATTTTCTGCTGTTTTCTGCGCGATTTTCTCCAAAAAATGGCGAATTTTCAAATAGCGCTGCTCTCTGCATAGGCCCCATAGTGTTACTGATGCATATATTTTATTGGGGTAGGTCTGAGCACAACATATTCTGTTATTTTAAATAGTTTTAGCCCTTCCTTTCAGGTTCTGAGCTTCTTGACAATTCACCAATTAGCAAATACAGTGTGAAGTTCACTCTCTGTGGGAGAAGGTGGGGAGTCCATGTCATAGACAATAGAAGTATATATAATGATTATTTTTCATTAAGAAAGTTGTGCAATCACAATTTTCCCTTCATAATGATAATAACATTTTATTTCTGTTTTTTGCCAGTTTTAATTGCACTAAAATGCAGATAGAATACATGCTTCATTCATTCATTTAACCATTTCGGCATTTCCCTTGTTCCCAGCCTGTTACCTTCTCTTGCTATAGTGAAGATGTTTAGTCCATAGGACAATAGAAAATATAATGTATTTTGCATAGGTACCTGCTTAAATGGAGTTTACCTTGACAGGGTTAGCAGGCCTACATTATTTTTTAAGGAAAAGATGCAACCACAGGACTCCATTGTTAAAATACTTAGGATAAAAAATGTCAAATGTCGCTAATGAATTGCAATCCAGTTTAGAAAAAAGCAGAGGGATTTTGTATTTGTTTTCCATAAAAGTATTCCAAATTCCTTTTGCTAGCAGGATTCCCAAAGAGGCAATCCAAGTGGCACTTACATATTTTTTTAATCCTTTTTTGTTTTAATATATGCAGCCTTTGATTACCTTTATTAAAAACTAATTACCTAAGCTGCTGATTGATTCGTTCTCCTGTGATTGATCAGCAAAGATCCTGCTTCCCAGGGTTGTATTGTATTGTATTGTATGTCTTTATTTATACTGTATAGCGCCATTAATGTACATAGCGCTTCACAGTAGTAATACATGTGGTAATCAAATAAATAACAGATAATATAAATAACAGATCATGGGAATAAGTGCTTTAGACATAAAAGTAACATTTCGGAAGAGGAGTCCCTGCCCCGAGGAGCTTACAGTCTAATTGGTAGGTAGGTAGAACGTACAGAGACAGTAAGAGGGCGTTCTGGTAAGTGCGTCTGCAGGGGGCAAAGCTTATGTATCATGTGTTCATAATATTCACAGTGCTATTCATATGCTTCTTTAAGCAAGTGTGTCTTAAGGTGGGTCTTAAAGGTGGATAGAGAGGGTGCTAGTCGGGTACTGAGGGGAAGGGCATTCAGGAGGTGTGGGGCAGTCAGTGAAAAAGGTTTAAGGCGGGAGAGGGCTTTAGATACAAAGGGGGTAGAAAGAAGACATCCTTGAGAAGAACGCAAGAGTCTGGATGGTGCATAGCGAGAAATTAGGGATGAGATGTAAGGAGGGGCAGAAGAATGTAAAGCTTTAAAAGTGAGGAGAAGAATGGAGTGTGAGATGTGGGATTAGATCGGAAGCTAGGAGAGGGATTTCAGGAGGGGAGATGCTGAGACAGATCTAGGAAAGAGTAGAGTGATTCTGGCAGCAGCATTACTAAATGGCTTCTTTTCAAGCAATCCTTCAGTCAGTGTAACTCAGCAGCTACAATGTATTCTTATATTACTAAGGTAACATTATCTATCTTTACAATTTGTAGCTCAAACTGCTGGGAATATTGGCAACAAATGATCCCAAACAGGAAAGTAATGCAAATATCATGCACTGCTGGAGAAGTGTGTTAAAATGTGCTATACAAATCAAAGAATGCTCAGTACAACTCATTACAAATGGCATTAAAAGTTGAATTAAAAAAAAAAGGAGTATGTATTATTTAATACAGGGTTGCACAAAGTTTCTGAGCTGCTCCCCCCTTTCCTCCATCCCCCGTCCTAGGACCCGGCATTAAATAACGCCACGGGTCATATAACAACACGTGACCCTGCAGGGTCATTTGACACGCGTTGCAATGGCGACGCATTGCCAAAGAGCCGGCTGAGAGCAGATAAGAGAAGTGACAGAGGGGGGAACGCTTGCGTACCCCTGATCTAATACTACAGAACTGATTTTTCTTTGTTTTAAACATATGTAGTATATTGCTTGGGCTGCTCCTTTAAAGCTGCAGACCGAGCAATTTCCTACATGTGTTTTTTTTTTTTTAAATAAATCAGTTCTGTACTATGAGAAAATACTTGTAGCAATTTCTTTTAAACAACTCTGAAATACATTTTTAATGTATTATAATGTAACAAACATTTTTTGTTTCCATAGCAACCATTTACAAAGTAATTCCTCTTCTGAAACAGGCTCTGGCACACCCCTTTTTGAGTCCTGCCCTCTCGCTAGCAGTGCACCAATTGCATCTAGTGACTGCCTGGTCACATGATCTTCACCACCGAACTTTGCATCTTTGGTCCTCTTCTGTTGCACTGACAGACGTTTCGCCGATCGATCGGCAATTTAGCCATTGTGTGGATTGTATTGGTGCACATATTAAAGAGAGAAAAATTAAATGTAAAAATAAAACGTCAGCTTGAATTTCTGCTTTAAGGCAGGGGTCAGCAAAGTGGAGGGCGAGCCCCTCAGGGAAGCGCAAGATTTTCTGGAGGGGGTGGGGCGCTGTGTTTACCGAGGCTCCACGCTCTTGCCCAAGACATTTAAATTAAATGCTGGGGGACCGTGCGAGGCCTCTGTAACTTCTCTTACCTTGTCTCCAATGGCGCATCGCTAAGGTAACGCAGTGTCAAATGACGTCGCAACGTCATTTGACGCTGGAGACAAGGTAAGAGGAAGGGCGCAGGGGGAAGAGCAAGCGGGGGGCGCACGGGGGAAATTTTGCGCACCCCTGCTTTAAAGTATTAAAATATATAGCATTACTGATCCATTTTGTTACAGGGGTACATACTGTATGAGCTCACCTAATTCTGTTTGTTTTTTATAATTGATGTAGTTTGGACAGAAATCCTTTTCCAGACATACACAGATCCATTTAATTAGTAGATGAGTGGAATGATTGTCAGTGAATCCAAAAGTGGTGTGTAATGGGGTCCAGGTGCTAGATTTGGATCCTCCAGCAGGAATTTTGGAATTCATTTGTCAAAGTAAAAGGATCATATACTGTATGTATAGATGTTCATACTACTTTGTTAGTTTATATATGTACCGCATAATTCCAGGCAGACAAGATTGAAGAGAGCAAAGGAGCACAGCTGGTATAGAGATCCACAGGAAAAATCCTATAGAAAAAATGGAGGGCACAAGAGAGAGAGTGAGAGTGAGAGTGAGAGTGAGAGTGAGAGTGAGAGAGAGAGAGAGAGAGAGAGAGAGAGAGAGAGAGAGAGAGAGAGAGAGAGAGAGAGAGAGAGAGAGAGAGAGAGAGAGAGTGTGTGTGTGTGTGTGTGTGTGTGTGTGTGTGTGTGTGTGTGTGTGTGTGTGTGTGTGTGTGTGTGTGTGTGTGTGTGTGTGTGTACCACAATTATTATATATATATTATTTTTTTTATTTTTTACTTCCCCTTAACGTTGAAAAATGATTATTTGTACTATGGTTTGGCCTTGAGAAAAGTTTTTGTAAAATGAAAGTTCACAAACGGAGTAAAAACCAAAGAATATACATGTACAGTACATTATAATTGTGGCATGTTGGGTGGTGGTTTTAATGCACTGCTTAGGCAATGACTGTTAGCCATTTCTGTTTGTGGAAAGAGATTGAATTTAAGGTGGGACTATTGCTGGCTGAAATACTTCACAGAGTTTATTGCAAGACGATGTCCCTTTGTGCCAAGTTTGGGCTATATAATAGAAACCCTGTTAAAGGAAGAGCAAGGAAAGGGAAGTGATTGTATTCAGGAGATTTAAATAAATCTAGTAGCATGTTTCAAACCTCTAATAAAATTCCCTAGCAACCAATGCATACTTACTCTCAAAAGAAGTGGGTACTTGCATATTCTCTGGATTGGCGCCACTAAAAAGCCTTCCAGTGGAACATCTGTGTTTTTCCTTCCTCCCAGTAGCATGCAATTCTGAAAGTACAAACAAATCCAATTTTTAAGCAGTTTGTATGTGTTGTCGTTAAACTTTTCCATGCTGTGATGTTCAAATGTGGGCGTTTACAGTACGCAGGTTTCAGGAAAGTTCTACATTTGTATGTGGTTTACTGGCAACAGCCCACACTACAAAAAAATTCTGATAAAATTAAAATGTGTCAAATAGGAACACTCCCATACGTGCCATTTTGTAAATGTGTAGTAACTACCCCTAAAGGTTTTTCTCATGTTTGATATTTTATGCAGGTTTCTTAAGTTTGACAAGACTAAGCACAGCTGATAACTAGCCGTTTAAATGATGGTTAATGCAGGCCTCTTCTGCACATAAAGGTGAAAACTGATACACACTATCATTAGATGTATATGAGCCAAGTAGCTTCTTCCCTGACAAATCCGATTGCTCCATAAAACCTTTCCACATACCTATTCCTTGACCCCAAGACATCCAAAATTGATGCGAGATACAGTCATTGAATACATTAACTGCATGGATTATGAAACTGCACACAAAACAAAAAACTCAGTAACTGAAATAAATAATGTAAAAAAACATTCATGAATAAGATTAAAGCTACTCCATTCCAATGACTAAGTTGTCAAGGAAGTTACCAGGAAATACAATAATAATAAGTGTACTTTTAAGCCTTTCTGTGTTTATTGAGCAAATAAAATGACCCTTTGGTTGTTAACAGTAAACTTAAGCTTTTTATATAAATAAGCACAAAGTAGTCCTGTTCCTGTCCCATTGAAAAGTCCTAATGAATTGATTGAACACAACCATTCTTTAAAATGAAACAGCTCTCATGCTCAGAGCCTAGGAATAATCTTCAAGGGGATCCTAGACCCAGCATTGTCAACCTAGCTCCCTGCCATTATAAGACTTGAGTCCAGTGTTGGCCCTATGCATTCCAACTTTAATCACAGTTGGCAAAAGCCCAGGATATTATAACCAGCTTGGCAATACAGTGTATGCGCATGGTACAGATACAGCAGAGACTGCGACTATTCTAACACAAACCAATGGCAATCGCCAAAAAGACCCAGGTACATGCTGGATACATGCCTTAAACTTGCCTTAAACTAGACCCAGCATTTCTGCATTGATTAATGGCCCATCTGATTAATAGCGGGGGTACCTGGCAGTCCCATTCAAACTGCAAATGGCCTGGCAGGGACCCCTGCTTTGTTAATCCTATGGGTCATTAGTCAATGCAGAAATGCCTTAAACTTGCCTTAAACTAGCCAGGTTACACCCAGCACGTAACCGGGCTAGTAACCGGGCTAGTTTAAGGCAAGCTTTAGAATAGTCGTGGTCTCGTCTGTACATTCAGCCATCCAGCAACATGATCAATCCAGATATAGAAAAATATGAGTCAGAATTCCTTACCAACAAAAATGTCCGCACTGCTCTGATTTTGTTAAGTTCAAGCAGAAGTTTCTGTGCCTTTTCATGGTTGCTGCAGTATTCATCATAAATTCCAAAGCTGTCTTTCTATAATTATATTTAAAAAAAAAAAACAACACAGGCTGGATGATTATCAATATCTCCAATATTTGCGTTTAGTGATCATGAAGTTTTTGAATGTAACCCCCTCAGATAGCAACTAAGTATTCTGCAGAAATGGCTGGATGTGTGTGAGTATTGCCATGCTGCCGCCACTGGCAGAAAAGGACTTGAAGCAGCAATCATGGCGGCTCGTTTTATTTCTTTTTTTACACCCCCATTTCTTTTCTTACAGGAGGAGAACAAAGGAGATCCCCAGAGCTGAGCTGCGCTATTTTCAGCTCTGTGGATCTCTGGTTCCTGAGATTCTTACTGGTGAACGTACCGGCATTTCAGTCCCTCCAGGGAAAACAAAATGGCAGTTTAAATCTCAAGAGCTATCAGGAAGCCACAACGTTATCCATTGTGGCTTCCTATTGGATGTCACAGTGTGAAACCAGGAAGTGACGCTGGTATCTTTACTGGTAACCATTTTGGAATCCAGGGAGGTGATGGGGGTGGAGGGGGAGGGGGTGGCCGAGCTGAAAATAACGTGGTCCCAATCCTGTAAAATAAATGGAGCTCAAAAAGTCAGGATTGCTGCTTTAAGTTCTAAAATAAATACATAAATGCATTTATATACATAACCTTTGATACCCACCACACACTCTTTGTTGAAAATCAGTATTTTACTAATAAGTGAATCAATGGGTTGAGAGTAGTTTAATTTATTTACAATTCTACAATTACACGTTTTTCAATACAAATGTTATCTTCATACAGTGTCGCACACTCTGTGTATAAAGTATAGCAATCATAAACGTTGCTTCAAACATTTTACACGTGCTAAATAAAATAGGTAGCCTAAAATGAATAATATATAAATGCTACATATATTCTTTGCACTGCATCACAGGGACTTCTCTAGTGTAAAAAGGTTTTGAAATACCACAGATCTGACATTTGTAAGGTGAATTACATCTAAAAGCCATGCTGCCCTTGTACACCTGCCACAATGCAGAGCTTTGCACAGCAACTATAATTCGGCAGCACACTGGAGGCAACTGCTGGAATCCCATTGCCAAACCCACTGAGCAAGTTACGTTTTTCCCGTAAGAGAAAATGTGCTGCTTGTCTTCATAAAACGTGAAAATCCATCCAGAAGGAGTAATTAGCGAATGCACACTGCAGATCAAAAGCTACAGAGTATGCCAAACCAAAGGCACATCAATTACTGTTCCCATGCATACAAAGCGTGTTCGCCAATGGTACAGAGAACTAAATGAGGCCATGGAACATCTCCATGCTATATAATCATACTGGTAGATGTAACTTGAAATAAAACTAACCTAAATGGAAAAATCCAAATACTACATGTGCTGTGCATACATTTGTATCCACTACATGCTCAGTTATTGGTAACGACCTTGAACCCTGTGCATTCAATTGTTCTTGTTAACTTACACCTGTAACCCACCTTGCAGATTTACCTTTTCTACACTTTGGTAGTACATTATCTCTGGTCACAAATTGCTACAGAACAAAGGGGAACCTAATGGGATGTCCATGTATACAGGAAGAAGGATAATGTTTGCCGTTTCAATTTTCAGAGGTAAACAAATAATAGTACATGTTAGACTGGAAATCATTTCAAGGATACCGGACATTCACTACACTAAAGAAAAATATGCCTTTTTGAAAATATTCTTCCAAAAAGCTATTAAGGGGATTTTAAAATCTGCTTCCATCTGCGACATTCAAAATTCTTATTACCCTAGGTTTAATGCAGCAATTTCTGCTATTCTACCTACCAAGTTGACAAAAGACGTATAAACGACATAGGTTGTTCTTAATTTTAGCTGATGTTAGTTTTTTTAACTTTAAAGGAGCATTTCCTTCAAAACAAAAAAAAGAAAATCCCCCTATGTCAGAAGCAGGGGATCTCCGGAGCTGAAACACGTTACAATACTTACCTCCGTAGGTCATGCTGCCATCTCCGGCATGTTAAAACAATTCTCATTTAACGCAAGCCAATAGAAAACCGTGACAGATGGCGTTGTGGCTTCCTATTGGCCAACGCGATACAGGACCTTTAAACTGCTATCTTCTGCATTACCTACCTGCCAATATCTCAAGATGTCCCCGGACCTGAAATTAATGGGATTCAGCTCCAGTCATCCCCTGCTTCCCACCTAATACAAAACAAAAACCCAAGGCGGAAATGTACCTTTAATGTTCATACTTGCTGGTTTGAATGAATGTTGGAATGGACACTCAATACCGGAACAATGCTGTGTTCCAACAGTGTCATCAGTACTGACAAGTTCAGAGAAACTTAGTGGGTCACAGTGTAAAATGCACAAACAGTGAGCCAAGAAAAATAATAATTCAAATCTCTGTAGTGCAGAGTGGTTGAAGTGCCTTTAGAAAGTAATGGCATAGTGTGATCTGATGCTAAAAAATCCTGGACCACCTAACGATTGCGGTCAACCTCTTTGGACCTAAGTTTATAAAAAAGTTTATAAAATCTTTATGCTTAAGAAAGGCTCTGACCTTTTCTTGTTAAGGTTTCAACCACTAGAATTCCCAACACCTGTCTGCGCAAACCAACTTTGCATATGCATTACATATGTAAGTCCTGTTATGTGCAGGCAGTGGATGGGTTAATTCCTTCAGAAAGGTCTTGTGTGCGTTTGCAGCTTTAGATATATTTGATGTATGTAAGGGTGGGCCTAGCAACAACCAGAAAGTGTCAGCTTGAGGGAAGGATACTGATTGGGTCACCTGCTGTATGTTTTGACCTATCAGTAACCAGACCTGCTCTGTTATGGGGTGGGGTTACGAGCACCTCCTCTGGGTTTATTCTGGCAGTTTCTCAGAAGTGAGTCAGTCTATCTCCCCCTGAGGAGTGGGAGTGTGTGAGTGTTATTCTGAGGCACTACCAGGGATAAGAATCTGGATGGGGCATGCAAGACCTTATCCCTAAAGAAGGGCTGTATAGTCTGGCTGACTTCTGCTGTACTGAATAAAGAACCAGTTGCACCTTAATCCATTGTGGTTACTGACTGGACTAGAACATAGTGTCAGTATGGACCATCCTGCAAACACAGGACCCATGCTTGCTGGAGGCACTGACCACGAGTGAAGAACCCTGAAAGACTGTCCTGATGATTCCCCACACCACCGCGGAGCAACTCAGCCCTCCTGTTACATCACAGCTACGAACCACACACCACTAACATAGAGTAGCAGGCCTAATCTCACTTAGGGTGGCGTCCAAGGGCTACAAATGGAGGCTGTGCTGAGATTGTTATTCTCACAGGACAGGTTTTTGCAGCAGCAGGACTTATCTGTTTGTGCATCACAGACTGTTACATGCTTCCCCTACTATTACAAGAATAGGGAGCAGTTCCCGGAAGCTTCACCAGGTAGCCTGCTACCCATTCACTGAAAAAGAAAGGAAGGGGGAATCTCTCCTTGAGGCTTCACCAGGGAGGGGGTTACCCAGGCCCTTGCCTAAAGAAGAAAACGTATTGGGGCGTACTCTGGGCTTTGTGCCAGGGAGTGTGGTTACCCTCATGCTCAGAAACAGAGAGAAAAAATGTTTGGGGCGTACTCTGGGCTTCGTGCCAGGGAGTGTGGATACTCTGCATATCAGAATGGAAGAAATAAAGGGGAGAGAACCGCCCTCTGAGTCGCAACCAGGGAGGGGGTTACCTTCTGAACCCTTAGGTTCACTTAAGGTGGGGGTCCAAGGGCTACATATGTAACAGTGTTTCCCCCACCCTCTTGGAGATCCCCCTGTTACCAGGTGTATGGTGCATGCTACCTATTGGTTCACAAGAGGCTGAGTTGTCCACCGATGGTTGTGGGGACTGCAGGACAGGCTTCTGGGGTAAATAACCAACATTTACTCCATGGTACTCCCACATCGGGGAACACAGACCCCCTGAAACGTCCACTGGGGCACACGGGCCCTCGGGAACCGCCATTGACCTCCCAGGTGTTCAGGTCAGCCGCGTCTTTCATAGAAAAGGGCTTTGGGGGTCCAGCAGCGTCGGCTTTAGATAGCAGGTCCCGCATTGTGGACACTTAGTATCCCAGACAAGATCTCCGTCAGGGAAGTCACACTTAGGACATAGGCATTTGAGGTATCGATACTCTTTCACCTTCACTACTAGAAGGCCTCCTGGTAGATGGTAGTGAGAGAATTCACAAGAACCGTCCATGATCAGAACTTGTTTAAAGCGCAAAAGCAAAAAGTACTGAGTAAACATTTCTTCTCTCCTTGCAGGCTCTGAAGAACTGAGGGTGCGGTCGGCAACATCCGGCTCCTCCCTTAGTTGAGACAATCGTTTGTTCGGCATTGGCTGGACACAGTGCCGCCCTCCCTCTGGTGGTTCACAAGAGGCTGAGTTGTCCGCCGATGGTTGTGGGGACTGCAGGACAGGCTTCTGGGGTATATACCTGACATTTACTCCATGGCACACAGCGCTTCCATCTACCGTAAGCTCTGGATGTAAGGAGGCGATCTCCTACAGTAGAAATGGTTACCTCCCCCCCCCCCCGTAAGATCACACACCAGGCAGGAGGTATATTCAACTGGAACGGATTTATTCCTGTACACTTCATAGCACATGGCAGTTCTCGACCCAACACAGTCTCTGTTCTGGTCTCCAAAGCTCAGGATGGTCCCTGGACCTTCACTATGGGTCAATTGTCCCCGCAGCAGTCCCTGCTCTTCCCCAGCCCTCTAGCAAGAACAGGGGATAGGTAATCACTCACTCTCCCCCTTAGGGAATAGGACCAGGGCCTGCCAATGCACAGCAGTCCTGCGTGATTCCTTGTCTTTCTCAATGGTAGAGACACACTACTGATTTTGGAGTTGTACCTCCCTTAAGTACAGTTGGTTGAAGGTACTAGGTCTGAATCCAGGATTGGGAAGAACACAGATTTAGTCACACCTCCTCCCATCACTAAATGGACTGCCTGTGTGGGGAAAACCCATAATTAGTACTGGCATTGCCTGCTCTTACCAGGACTTGCATGCCAGTGAGGGCAGAATTGTAGGCAGAAACCAGCCATGACTACATATACATTATTTCAGCGGTGCGCAAACTGGGGGGGGGGCGTAAGATTATTCAGGGGGGGCGCGGGCGGTTGCAGGAGTCTCGCGCTCTTCCCCAAGACATTTAAATTATTGCCGGGGGATCGCGTGAGGCCTCTGCAACTTCACTTACCTTCGGTGATGTATCCCCATGGCAACGCGGCCTCAAATGACGCTGCGGGGTCATGTGACGTCACGTTGGCATGGCAACGTGACGTCACGTGACCCCGCAGCGTCATTTGAAGCTGGGAGCCAAAGAGAAGGTAAGAGAGTGGGGGCGCGATCAGGGAGGGAAGCAGGAGGGGGGTGCGAGTCGAAAAGATTGCGCACGGCTGCATTATTTAACTGCTCCAGTAGATTGCTACTTCAAAGCGTACGCAGATGTAGCTAATGTTATTATTCCTACTAGCTTTGCAGTGGAAAATATGCCATGCACCATTGTTTTTAATGAGCTGTGCACAAGAAAGGGGCAGGGCTAATGCGTGATTTAATTTGTGTAGCGCGCCATCAGGCCCACATCTGTATGCTGTGTGTGAAAGGAAAGATAAGAAGCTACTGCATGGACAAGTCTAACCTAAATAAATCCCTGTCTGGTCACATTGGGCGTTTTCAGATGATAATCCCTATTGATTTTGATGGAGATTGCCAGAATAGGGACTTTAGACATTATAGAATAAGCCTTAAATCATCTCAGGGAGAATGGTAAAATGTAAATAAAATAAATGGTCCAACATACAAAACGTAGAAAGCAGGTTCCCACTTCCTGGTGTGCATTGGGCACGGGCTGCAAGCAATCCTCAATCAAGGACAAGAAATCCTTATGTACGGAAAGAATGTCTTCAATGTTGGAGAACAACATCTACAAAAGTACAAAAATATATATTTAACACATACATTATAGCAATGCTTTCACTAACAATTCCATATGCGGTTTAATTTGAGGTTATTACAGAGAATATTGCTGGCACTATTATTGAGTGAAACAATTTTTTCCCGTCCTAGGGAATTGAACCTGCTTTTATCACTCACGAACTGATTGGTTTAGTCAGGTTTCAATGAAAAAAGGTATTGTCTTGGTTTATGTACTTATATTAAATTATAGATGTTTTTGCTCATGAGATCAACATTTTATTGTTTGTATTATTTGAGTCTAAGCCTCAAATAAAAAATACCCCTTGTGAGCATATTTGCACGTCTCAGACAGGTCTGCAACCCTGTCTTTCCCCATTATCTCTTAGCATACAATGCTTCCACTGCAGCCAGGGTATGTGTACCTTTTTTTTCCCTCGGTGTGTTTGAGAAATGACTTGCAAGTCTACACTTCTTTTAAAATCATGAGCATGCATTATTTTTGGAAAATATAATATGTTACTGCACTGTAAAAATACAGGTAGCAGATAAAAAGATTGATGCTAACATTTCTTCTGAGCTAACTTGGAAAATGCAAGTCCAATGAATTATGCTCTGAGGGGCAGGGAACATCTTGCTGAATACCAAGTGGAAACAATATATTTTGATTATTTAGGAGGCAAACGCGTCTAACTTCTATGTTATTACAAAAACTATACAAGCTGTTTTATTCTAGCCTCTTCCACAGCCAATATATTTCAGGAATCATTTAAACCGTCATATTTATTGTGACCGTTCAAAACCGCTCATGATAGTTACAAGGCCGAAGTCAATCCCTGATCAATTGCAGTCACGACGGTTTCCATGTTTTTTTTTAAATAACGTTATCTGTCCAAGACAAATACGACTACAAATACTTAGAAGAGAGATCAGGAGCAGCAATAATCTAAACTAACCTTTACGGTTTCCTCTGTGACACTTTTATCAGGTTTCGAAGCAGCATACTGCATCATCCGGTGAAAAAATGCCTAGGAGACAAAGAAAGAGATGGTAGGGAGTGTGTAAAATACATACAAGTCTAATAGGAGGACATTAACTCCATCTTTGGGATCAGCTACTGCTTACCCTGCTGGCACTGAACTGATTAAATAATCGTGTAGTGCGTACCTAGGTTTAAAGGGGCAATTCAAGCAGGCACATTTTTTTTAAACATAGGATTAAAGCAGGGGGTCTTTGGAGCTCAACCCCATTAATTGCAGCTCTGGAACTCCCTGCTTTCAGAGGTACTTATCTCCAAAGGGGGTGCCGGTAGCTCCTGCTTTATAGAGCTCCCTCGTCACATGGGCCAATGGGAAGCCGCACCAGGATGACGTCACATATTCCTATTGGCCCACGGGACGCAGAAGAATTGAAAAGCGGCCATTACATGATCCCTGATAGTAAACGGGACCATCAACTGCACCCCAAGGTCCCAGGAACTGAAATTAATGGGGGTTCAGCTCAGGGGACCCCCTGCTTCAATTCTATCTTTAAAATAAAAACTCAAAAAAAAAATGTCCGCTTGGATTTCCTCTTTAAATGTATTTTTTGCCACCATGGCAGAGTCATTTTGCGTGAAGAAAGCCTGAAAATATAAAATGCTGAAATACTACTGTATTAAGCAATTCCAGGTACTGAAAAATATTCACCCACTTTTTTCATCTTAGGGGACATCGATGTATATCAGAAAACACAATTGCTCCTTACAGGCACCAATAGAAGAGTAATTACTTAGGGAGGAAGCCTATTAATAGTTATCATGACGTAAAGGGAAATTGTGTGGGCACCGCAGAAATTTGCTTACTGTAGGTGACCTGTCAAGCACCGTCTTATCTTATTATTGCCTTATATTGTCTCCAACAAAAAGTCTAATGAATTGCCTGACCTTCTAGCCTATGCTACAAACTCACAGGGGAAGCCATACTTAAGAGGTTCTACTAACATTATACATAATCAAGACATTGTTGCTGTAGAACGTTTTGGTGAATTTAATTGTGAAAATCTAGGAATAAAAAATAAAATCAAAGGCAATCTGTAATGAGAAAAAAAATGTAAACATATATTGTACTGTATGTTAAGCGCACCACAACAAATATTATATTATAAGGACCAGTTAGGTGTCTATGGACCTGAAGTCAGTTGGCAGATATGGCTTACATTGCGGTGGTGGATATATCAATTTACTGCTACACAAACTAGTTGTGCTCTGCTGATTCCATTGTACAAACACAAATCTCTTGCCGTTTGTGTTGCAATTCTTTTTGCAATTGTTATTTCATTTTTGAAATAGATTTCTGAAATATGTCTATGACCTATCATTCACAGAAAGTCACAATATTTTCACCGGTGTCCATGAATTTTGCCAACATTACACAAAAATATCTGTATTTAGAGGGGCGCGTTGTGACCCGGTGTCAATCTCTGCAAGGAGGAAAATTCAAGTTCATTTTAGGAGGGTAGCTATTTGTCTGGCCAATTTCCGAGTTGTGAATACTCGAGAGAACATTTGAAAAAGTTTTGCACAACTCTGGTGGATGTTTATAACTTAAAGCTGCAGACCAAGCAATATCCTACACGTGTGTTTTGTTTTAAATAAATCAAGTTCTGTACTATGAGAAAATACTTTTTTTTAAAACCACTGTGAATTACATTTTTAATGCATTGTAATGTAACAATCATTTTTTGTTTCTATAGCAACCATTTACAACGTCACATCCACTTCCACTTCTGAAACAGGATCTGGTACACCCTTTTTTGAGCCCTGCCCTCTCTCTAGCAGTGCATCAATTGTATCTAGTGACTGCCTGGTCACATAATCTTCCCCACAAAACTTTGCATCTTTGGACCTTTTCTGCTGCACTGACAGCCATTTAGTGAATCCCCAAGTCGTATTTTCGCTGATCGATCACAGGAGAACGGATTGATCGGCAACTTAGCTAATTATCATTGTGTATATTGTATTTATGTACATATTAAAGGGCGGGGAAAAAAACTAAAACTGCAGCTTTTATTGCTGCTTTAAGCAACAAATAATATACAATGAGAATTGTGTTGAGATACAGAGCAAGAAAGTGAGTACTTCCTTTTGTGCAGTATCTTGGTGAAAATACTGTATACAGATTTGAATACTCATGCACCAAGATCTGTCAGGCCCGTCATACTCTCTCAGCGCTGCTACTTGGTGCAATTACAGAACCATCACACATCGTTAGATACAATGTTTTGCAGTCCTTCACCTGCTAATTAAAAACTGTGTAAAAAATGGTCTTACACTAACATAGTACTTTCATTAAAGAAGGGAAATGAGCAAGACCAATTTACTTGTTTTTGAGGTTCTATTTTATGAAAGCGTTGTGTTTGGTTTCAATCAATGTTTGAAGTACCAATTAGGAAAA
Organism: Ascaphus truei; assembly: GCF_040206685.1. Lineage (NCBI taxonomy): Eukaryota > Metazoa > Chordata > Amphibia > Anura > Ascaphidae > Ascaphus > Ascaphus truei. The sequence continues at coordinate 100,077,823 of NC_134484.1, forward strand.
GTAAGGACACTGTCCCTGATCCCCAGAGATCTTAGCTTTGTTAGACAAGGGCACAGCTCTGTCTCTTTTTTCGAAAAAGTTTATGCTGTGTGTTTTTGTAACAGAAAAGGTCAAAGTCTCCTGCCAAAAAAGTGGGGCAAATTTGACGCAAACAGCACCTGATTTATAAAAGAAAAGGTTATTCATACAAACAAATGTGATTTTTTTTTCTTCTCCATTTGGGGTAGTTTTGTCCCAGATTTGTAGCTTGGAAACTTGGACAAAGAGACCCTCCAGTGGGGGAGGGGGGAGGGTGAGTGGTTAGGTCTCTCGGGAGGGGTGGGGGGTGGAAAGAGGGTTAGCCACTAAGGTAATGAAGCTTTGTTTTTAGTTTATTTTTAATACATAGTATTGAAGCAGAGGGTCTCCGGACCTGAACCATATTAATTTCAGGTCCAGGGACCCCGCTGATTTCTAAGGTACATGCCTCCGTATGGGGTGCTGGTATCTTGGGGCTGTTTAAATGTCCCGGTCATGTGGGCTGTGACGCGGGAGATTTAAACTTGCAGGAGATACCTGCACCCCATACGTTCTGTATATCGTGAAGCACAGGGGGAAGTTGTATATTTATCAGCTTAGTGGCTTTAAGCAGCTGAGAGAGTGGGTACAGCAAAGTCCCTGCTCCCCCTACACTAAGGAAAGAGGTAGAGTCGACTGCTGGGGGCAACCAGTGGTTGTGGACCACGTGTTGCGCACCAATGTAGACATTATATGGTGTGTGTTTGTGCGTGTACCTGGTGTACTTGTTTGTGTGTGCGGTGCATATATCTGGACTGTGGGTTTATTGTGTGTATGGGACATGAAGCTGATGCACGTGCATTTGTGGACAGTATGTGTGTGGGCTGAGTGATTCCTGGAACAGATTGACCCCTAGCCTAAAATTTGCCAGCCAGCCCCTGAAAGTGAACTGCTGCTTTGCAAATAAAATCTCCCTTGTGGCACGTTTCGGCTTTATAAGGTAAAGAGGTCATCTCTGATCACAACTGTGAGAAATGTACTGTGCACGTCTCCCTTTTATACCCTCTCAGGAAAAGACTTTGCAAGCACGCATCCATTCTCTGTACACATCTGTTTTATTCGTTCTTTTACTTTATTATGGCTTTTATCAACATCTCTCAGCTGCAAACGCGGACTAATAATGGTGTCTTCAATGGGACTTTTCGCTTTGATAAATCGGATTTGCCATTTTATGGCCATGAGTCTTTGATAAATAACCCCACATGTATTTTGAGCCTTATTAATCCCAGTAAACCAAAAATAAAAATATCACTGGTGAGCACATTCACATGTCTCAGACAGGACTGCAACCCTGCTTTTCACCATTATCTCTTAGCGTGCAATGCTTCCAGTGCAGCTAGGCATTCTGGGAAATTACATGCAAATGAGCACACAGTGCTCACCTTGTGCTTCTTATCCAATCAAGCTTTTGCCTGACACATTACACCGCTTTTCAGCACAGCCTGGGTTGAAGAAGTACATAGCCAATAATCCTACTCACAGACAGCTATTTGGCCCTTTCGGGTCAGTGCGAGGATGGCTATAATGGCTATCCCAGTAAACCAAAACCTACAGAAAAGGTTAATGTATCAAACTCTTCCAGCTGCAAAACGGGGACAAAAATTCCCAGATTTATCAAAGGTGAAAAGCCCCATAATTTCTCTTGGAATGTTTTTTTTCTTGTCTTATTACATTAGGTGAAAATTTGCCCCAGTTTTACAGCAGGGAAACTTTAAATAAATGACCCTTTTAGAATAATCAGCTATCAATAAAACTGACCACCTCCATTAAAACACAGTTAGTCTGCATGGATCTGTGTAAATGTATTGTGGTGGTGCTGTAGATATTATTATCTCACACGTGTTCTCCTTTTCATAGAACTCTGATGCAAGCCACTGCATTATGGAACAGGTAGAAAAACGGCAGTGCACTGCCAAGAAGACCAGGAGGAGGCTCACGGTTGCAACAGCAAAAATCTTTAATGCATAAAAAAGATTGGACTAAATGTCCCCCCTAGCCACAGCAATGGTCCACCAACGCGTTTCGGGCTCTATGCCCTTTCTCAAGGACACCTTGAGGACACCTTGAGAAAGGGCATAGAGCCCGAAACGCGTTGGTGGACCATTGCTGTGGCTAGGGGGGACATTTAGGCCAATCATTTTTATGCATTAAACTTTTTGCTGTTGCAACGTGAGCCTCCTCCTGGTCTTCTTGGCAGTGCACTGCCGTTTTTCTACCTGTTCCTGCTGCATCATCTGGTGGATTGCACGCGATTCATTTACCTGCTGTGGGAAATTCCTGGAACAAAAAGTGAGTCTTTTCTATGGGTTGCCATACCCTGTTATTCTCACTATATGGGACTCTGTTTCTACTAATTATTAGTGGTGCCAGTGGCATTAAGTACAAGTCCCCTAACCCTATTAGGACAACTTTATTTTACATACACAGTACATTGGGAGTTTTCCAATTGCAGACGTTATAATTACAAGGACTTGTTCTTCTGATACACTGGCGTTCTATACATCTACACTGCATTATGGAAGCTGCAAGGTATGGTTTGCATTGCAATACCTTGGTTAGAGAAGTATGTATGTACTGTATCATTGTATTTACTGTACACAGCGCCTACAAAATTACAATACAAGGTAAATAAATGGCAAAAAATGGGGATAAGTGCAATGGGTAAATGGCAACCTAAGGCAAAGGGAAACCCTGCTCCGAAGTGCAAAATGTCGACTTATATTAAGCCATATAAGTCACGGTGGTCATGACATTCACAATGAATGACTTAACTCTTTCAGTGCCAGAGGGTCCAGCCACCTCCGTGGCCAAGGGCACTCTCCGGCACTATCGATCACGTGGCGGCCTCCTGGTTCCGGTGACTGTAACAGAAGAGGGTGGTCCTCCCCTTCAGTTTAGTTTGTGGCCAGCACTCGTGTTGAACGTTAATCGGAAACGCTGCCTAGAAAACGAGTGACAGGTCAGGACGGACAACGCACGTCCTGAGGGCCCTCAGGGTGATACCCTTCATGATGGGTTAGCACAGGGGTGCGCATACTGGGGGGCGTGAGATTTTCCGGGGGAGAGAGGGGTGCGGCGGTTGCATAGGCCCTGCTCTCTTCCCCAAGGCATTTAAATTATATGCCGGGTGATCATTTGAGGCCTCTGCACCTTCCCTTACCTTGTCTTCGGCGACACATTCGGTGACCCCGTGACGTCATTTGATGCCGGAGACAAGGTAAGGGGGGGGGCGTGATCAAGGGGAAAGAGCAGGTAGGGGGGCGCAGACTGAAAAGTTTGCGCACCCCTGGGTTAGAACACCAAACATTTTAATGCCTAACCATACATACCAAAGGGCCTAGGCAATCCTTACTACCCACTTAGGAATGCAAGGGGTAAACCCTGCGCCAATCTCTCTTAAAGACTCAAGCCCCCACCTAAGGGCACCTTGTACCTTATAATCTCTCTAACTCGCCCCACTACTCCCTACTCCTGCATCATGCTTAAATGATTATTGGCTAGGCATTGAAAAACATGTTTCAGGCCCATCTGTCACTAAGTAGTTATTATATTTTGCAGAAAAATCTGCACATTGATCTACTTGACATTAAAATGTGGTAATACTGAGACCTTTGTGGAATTGATGAAGAACCTGGCCCATGCTTTGTTGTGCTAAACATAGCACAAATATATTCATCTAATAATATAAAGTACACTATACACCACTTGTGTACGGAAAATATAGCAGTCTACTTAATGAAAAAATTCAAAGTAATCAACAATGTGCAGATCTCTGTGCTGAACACAAGATCGCTGTGAAATCAAGTTCAGTATACTGTATATAGCACAATCACTGGGAAAACGTCTGGGGGGGAGGGCGGGACTTGAGGATCTTGACCCTTGATCTACTACGGTATCACACGGAACAAAATAGCACATCACTCAGTTAACCGATTTCCCCAGAATTCACAAATGAGTAGAAACTACATTACTGATGCACACCAACCTTCTGTGAATTCACTTTACTGAAGCCCATTCAAAGCCATTGTAAATGCCTGTAATTTCCATTACTTCTTGAACTAGAAAAAAAACGTAGCCCCAGAGTAATTGATAAAACAAACCTTTGCTGTAAAAAAAAAAGAAAGAAACCCCCAAACACATTCCATTGTGTTTTAACGTGTGCAATGCTCTTCTTATTTAATGCCCTTAATTTCCCCACTTTTACACACAATCAACAAAGTATTTAAAGGATTTTAGGAGCTATCCAAATCCACTATAATAGTATGACTGCTAACCCAGAGGCTCAAATGGCAATCAATTAGGGATAACAAAACTAGTGCTTTTTGACCCCCCCAACTAGCCTATGGAATAACAGACTGATATCCAGTGCATACACTGTATTAGCTATTTGGCCATTTGCTTGTAAATTCACATTTGCTAGCTATTCCAAAAACCTTGTGTGGAAACCACTGAGTCAGGCAGATCATTTCCCAACAGATCCTTTCCAATTTTGCATGTGTTAATCGTTTCATACCAGAATCCTCGTTTGGATGGCATAAGCAAAAACTGTGGTAGCTTGCTCTCTCCTTGAGAAAGGAAATCCATAGCACTTTGACATGCAACAAGAGGCAATCTTTCCAGTAAGGCTTAACCAGGTGTGCCCAACTCCAGTCCTCAAGAGCTACCAGCAGGTCAGGTGTTTAGGATACCCCTACTTCGACACAGGTGGGTCAATCAGTGGCTGAGTCGAAGACCCATATGTGCTGAAGCAGGGAGATAGAAAACACAAAATGACTGGCGCCTAGATTTACCATACAACACCTAAAGTGGTCACAGATCAATGGTCAGACCAGTCCTTTGTGTCCAATCAATATCAGATGATTCTTGATAGATGTCTCATAAGGCCACGTCTATAGCAGGGGAAGCCGCACTGAGCCGTGCGGACGCTCCGCGCTGAGCCCCGGCATCATCAATGAGGATGTCTTTTGAGGGGGCTCACGCGAGCGTCCGCAGGCGTGCTGAGGAGTTGGATTTTTCAGCCGACAGCCAACCTGTTTTTCAGCGCGCTGTCGGCGCATCCAATCAGCGCGAAGCAGCATCAACGTCACGACGCCGCGACGTCGGTGCCGTGACGTTGACGTCGGTGCGTTGCGGGCGATTGGCCCAGCGACGTCACTGCCCCGCCTCCCAATCGCGCCCGCTGGCTCGCCTGCATGTGCATGAAATCGCACAGGCTTCAGCGTCAGCGCGGTCCAGCACTGCTCCCATCTCTATTGACGCAGCCTAACATGTGGAAATAATCAAAGAAAAAAATCATAGTGCAACACTGGTAAAAAACAATGAAACTAAAAAGGAACACAACAACTAACAACCACACACTCACAACACAGAATGACTGAAAAAACTGGTGCTATTTAATACTAAGAATAAAAACTATACAAAGACAAAACAATGTCTAAATGGACATGAGAAACACAAACTGTGGAGATCCCATCCGGTGATGTAAAAATTGGAATCCTGCTCACGACAGGGCGGCCAACAAACAGCATTGATAGCGACTTTGTCTCTCCCTCCGTGCTGGATCCCAATCTGGAGACTCCACAGTATACTCTCAGTCATTTTGTGTTCTATACAGTATGTGTATATTTTGACCTGTATCGGTCATAATTTCTAGGCAGCCTAAACCTTTAATATAGAGGTTTCTTTTTGTAATCACTTTAGTATGAATTTGTACTATTATTTTAAGCATTAGCGCTGTAAGCATTTCTTTTATTTATGAAGCAGGGATATGCTGAACATCTGACCTGTTACTAGCTCTTGAGGACTGGAATTGGCTACCCCTGGGCTAAACCATAGTTCTAATGCCTTTCCTTACTGGGTTGAATGTCTGCAGACTTATGAAAGGACAGAGCTTTGCACTGATGAACCTATGTATCACGTTAATGCCCTTAACCTATTCAGTTGTTTTATTTAGTTATTTACAAATTGTATTACTAGGAAATAATACTTTGAGAGTTACCACTCGTTTTCAAATACTGTATGTCCTGGGCATAGAGTTATAATGACAATAACAATTACAATGTGCTAACAATGTGTGAAAAATACAGCAACCAAGGGGTCAACTTTCATTTTTAAAATGAAAGTTAACCCCTCGATTGCTGTATTAACACAACTGAATAAATAAATGGTATTAAATCTGCAGTTCGAGCAATATCCTATGTGTTTTTTTTTTAAAATAAATCAGTTCTGTACTATGAGAAAATATTTGCAGCATAAAAAAAAACATTTTTAAATAAATGTTTTATGTATAATAATGTAATGCATTTTTGGTTCCTATAGCAACCATTTACAAAGTCACATCCCCTTCCTCTTCTGAAACAGGCTCTGACAAACCCCTTTTTGAGCCCCGCCCTCTCTCTAGCAGTGCACCAATTGTATCTAGTGACTACAACCAAACAGTAGATGGCGCTCTGACACTCTCTTAAATCCTCCCAATAAAAAAATCAATATAAATTAACATACAGGTGCTTAGTAAACATGAAATACATAAATAAGTGCAATAGTGAATTAATATGTGCACAAAGTGATAATAAAGAAGGTTAGGACCTCCACTGAACCCTTTAAAAAGACTGTTCCAAGGTCTTGACAAGCGATTTCTTCCAAAGACGTAAGGAGAGCGGTGATTAAAGCCATGGCTTTAATCACCGCTTCCCTTACGTCTTTGTATCTAGTGACTGCCTGGCCACATGATCTTCCCCACAGAACTTTGCATCTTTGGTCCTCTTCTGCTGCACTGACAGCCCTTTAGTGAACCCCCGAGCTGAATCACAGTCAGTGTCTATACTCACTGAGCAGCTCCTTCTCCCAACCATATACATTAAATCAAATAACATATGTTTATGTCAAAAAGGAGGGCTACTGGGTATGTGACAATGTACACACAAAAGACAGAGAACCCCAATACTGCATCCAACATGACAAATCATACAGGTAAATACTTATCTGTTCTTTTCTCATAAGTGTGGGTCACTTAGTTACTGTACATTCTTTGGCCAAAGCATTGTAAGCTTGCAGACCACGTCAAGATGAGCCCCCTTTTAGTGACAATTTATAAATATATATGAATTGTCATGTTGGATGCAGTATTGGGGGTTCTCCACTTTTGTTTATACATTATCACATGCCCAGTAGCCCTCCTTTTTCACATAATTATATATGGTGAGGTTGGTCTGGTATGTGTGTTTATAGATTTTAATTGGTAAACAATGGTTTGGAGGTTTGTGATTCCTCCCTGTTTCCAAGCCCGCCCTGCCCACCTTTAAATAACAAGTCCTGAGATGTAGCTGTGAATGATCAGTGTATTAGGACTTCTTCCTCATATTGGAGAGATAAAGAACACGTTTGCAGAGATAGTGTTAGGACTTGTAGAATAAGGGGGCTCACCTTGACGTGGTCTGCAAACTTACAATGCTTTGGCCAACGAATTTAACTAAGTGAAACTCACTTATGAGAAAAGAACAGATAAGTATTTAACTGTATGATTTGTCATGTTGCATGCAGTATTACAGGTTCACTGTCTTTTATGTAAGTAAGCATCAGTATTAATGGCCCACGATTGTTCTCACTATTGATAAGGATGCAGCATGGTCTTGTTAAAAAGTTATCAGCATAGTAACTCCAAAGTATGTTTGGACCACCCCAACCAGAAGGTTCCTTGCTCATTCCTGATCAAATACGTATGGAGGAAGTATGCAATACTAATCCACGTTGCTAATCCAGGAGCCCAAAGTGTATGCCTAAAAGACATGTTCGACAAGTGGTAGGGCATTAACAACTCTATGCAAGAGACTGCCAATTTGGACTTTACTATGGGTAACAAATTTAAGAACCTTCCCAGCGTAGGAGTGAGAGCTACCAGGGAATGAAGTCAAAATATATTGTTTGCCATGAGTGTAAGTACCACGTATGTCAATATCTGTGGAGCATTATTGACGGCAGTCAAATAAAGCACCTTTTTGTTTAATGAAAGTTCCTGGCGCCCTGTTTTTCCTATCTGATTATTGACTCCCAGCCTGTACCTACAAGCCCCTTGCAGAAGCCTGAAAGACGGAAGCCTGAAAGACGGAAGCCTGAAAGACTGAGCACTGCCAATGTGTATATTTAATCTGATGCGACCTCCTTTAGAACCGGTGAGGAGGATAACATGTCTATAAGGAAAACCCATGCCAGCTAAACACAGGGGGTGAGGCAATGTATGAAAATGGGCAGAGAAGTGTAAGGTAAGGAGCATATGATATACTGTATGCTTCAAAGACCAACTAGTAGCGACATTTAACCCTTTGAGTGCCTCATGGGCCGTGGCGCCCATCCGGCACTCCCATCACGTGATTGTTCCATCGCAGATGATGAAACAGAAGGGGAGGAGTCATCCCCCTTCCGTTCCTCATCCTGTAGGAGCACAGAATGCAATCTCCCCTAGAAAAATGAGAGGGCTTTTTATGACGTAGCTACTACATTATGGGGCTCCCTGGAGTGCCAGACCCCATGACATAGTAGCTACGTCCCAGGGAACCCAGAGGGTTAAACTTTACCACCTCCTCCCTTGATAACCTGAATTAACGAATAACTGGCTCCCTAACTGAGTCGCTTCCTTCTGCAAGGTGAAATGTGTTACAATACCTATTCAATATTTTTTGTAACCATCTATCTACAGTAGAGATGTGCAAAACCTCCTGAAATGCAGTTGCAACATTGTAATTATTTTCACTTTCTAGTTTCCACTTGCAAAATGTTTCGCCAAGATTGAAAAGGCTAATCATGTCGCAATTTGAGGCTTAGTTTTTGGAGCTTGGCAAGCTTCAAAAAAAGTGACACACTGAGTGCTCATTTGCATGTCATTACCCAGAATCCCTGAGTGCAGTGAAAGCACTGTATGCTAAGAGATAATGGGGAAAGGTGGGTTGGAGACCTGTCTGAGGCTACGGCCCAAGTTCTCCCTGCTGAACGCACGCCTGGCGGCATGGCGGCTTGTGCAGGGACTACAGCCGCGATCGGTGTTCTGTAGGGGAGCTCTAGGGGACACAGGGCGGCGTGCCAATGACGGCGCATATCTGCCCTGCCATTGGCTGCGCGCCAACCACGTCACCACTGCGAGGCATGGGAAGACAACATTCTTGTCTTCCCTGCCAGCGTATTCGTCACAGCGCTTTTTGCGCCCACATACACACAGCCACAGGGGCTGCCCCATAGAATGCTGTGCTGCGGTGTGTGGCGCGCGCCACCATGATCCCCGGGGGCTCAGCCTGAGACATGTGAATGTGCCCATAAGTCTTACTGTATATTTTCTTATTTGTAAGCTTTCAGTGGAATATTGCCAGACCGTGAGTCATACACGGTGTGTGTGCCTATATTTATAGTTGGGGCATTTTAAGAATCTACATATTTTGGAGAATATCACAGATTCGCATATTATTCTAAATGCAATGCAAATTGACCAAATGATTGGCTGCAATTTTATTTTTGCTGCTGAAAAAGGGGAATATTTCCCCTGCTTCGCTACCTTCGCAAACGTTTTGCATGTCTCCAATCATTAGGCCACTTATTAAGTACATTTACCAAAACAGTGGATACATTTGAAGTATTCACAAACTAAGCTCATTCGCATTTCGCCACTAAGTATTTCATCACAGAATTGCTTTGTTTAAACCTCAAAGCATGGCATTTTGAATATATAAGCATTTGAAAGAGGAAGGCAAAATGGGTAAACAGCACTGCCTGCCGATCAAAATGTAATTAACTGGTAAAGACACACGTACAAAAAAAAAAAAAAACCTCAACATCAGTGAACAGTGACCCACAACACTGCATGCAAGCCTGCAATCTATCAACTTTAGTTCTTTCTTATTTACCAATTCATCATTTTAACTAATTTCACAGGCTTATGCATTCACCTGCAACCCCCTAACACATGGTCCAATGGCCATGTCTACATTTACATTAGACTACAGGTAAAAATGGCATGTAGATGCACTGCTCACTGTTTTCTGATTGTTTAGATAATGGGGTTTAAAAAAAATGTACTTTTGCACCCTTATAATCTTTGTTTCCCCCTTTACGCTCCTCACTGCCAAAGGGTTCTCCGCGGCAAGGAATAAAGGAGAGGGAATCTATTTGAAGAAATAACCCGGCCATCATTCTAATCCTGATCACTAGTCGCTTAAATATAACCGGAAGTTTCCAAAACTTCTAAACCTATTTTTAGTATCAGTTAATATATCCCCCCAAAAAATCAAATCCCCAATGTTTTCTCCAATGCATTTTAAAAATCAGACTGTTTTGAGTTTGTTATACTGTACCTAATTCTATACTACTTTTTCATTTTGCATGTTTTTTCTTGCCATAGTTACGCTATGTTAGCCTCTTGTCTGTATGTAAAGAACATAAAAACTAATGTTCAAAATATTCAACACCCATTTTGTTTTTTAAACAATATTGCAGCTATACATAAATGTCCTCCTTGATAAAGCAACGTGTTGTGTGAAACGCGTAGGAGGGTCCACACCTCCTTGTTTGTCATGTGTGATGGACAATAAATATTTTTTGTATTTTTATACACCTGTCTCCCTGGGCAGTGCGCTGCTTTGTGCATTTTTGTGTGTGCATATTTTGTTTATATATAACTGTCATCCAATTTGTAATCCATGCACAGTTTTGCATCTTATTACTAGTAGCATATTTATAAGCAGGATTGTCATCTCTTTGGCAGTTCTTGTGATGGGTAAGCTACCAGATTTCTGGGAGGCTGCACCACTATATTAGAAATGTGCAATAAGTTCGCGGAAGTTTGCAAAGCAAGTTTTTTTTCTGAACACTTTTTGCAAAACTGCAAAGTCTACCATGCAGATTTGGCCAGCATTAGCCACCTTATTTTGCAGTTATGGAACAAGCTGTTTTCAGCTGACAATCCCCAATGACTGCTGCTTTGGTGGCTATAAAATAACCACCTGGTATGGTGCATATGCCAGTCACGTGGCTTGAGAATTAGCAATCTTTGCAAAAATCTTGAATATTCAAGGTGAAACCATCAAGGTGAAATCGTGCAATATTCTGGTGAAAATTGGCAAATTGTCGCGCAATTAGAATGCTCGTGAAATTCCGCGAAATGTTAGAAAAATATCACAATTTTGCAATGCACTCTTGAAGACATTTTGCACATCTCTGCAACATGTTTATGCGGGTCAGCAATATGCTGTGAATACAGTAGACTAGGATACTGCTCAAAAATGTAATATCTGATACTTTATTACAAACTAAACATCGTTTTTGGGGTTTTAACTAACTTGTTGATGCTGCATACTGTTATTCTTTATCCATTTAGCTCTTATACAGACTTATGCACACTGGGGTTGTCCTGGCTATACCATGACATTTGGGAGCTTTATATAATGTCTAAGTGGACCTGTAAAAATATTCAGTGCTCTGTTTTATATTTTGTTTTAAATCATATTACATAATGAACACCATTTTTTTTTTTAGCATCCTGGAAAGCCTGATTTATGCAAGCGGATATCTCCCTCTAGAGCAGTATTTTCAACCTTTTTTCTCTCGGGCACCCCTAACCACCGTGCTCAGTTGCTGAGGCCCCCCACAACAGGACAGGGTCACAGAAAACCCAGGACAGAGAGACTGTCACAGAAGAGAGACCGACAGACAGTGAGAGGGGGGCAAATACAGATGCAGCAGCCATTATTGAAACACTTCACGCTGTTTATACCTCGCAATACCCATATCATGGCGCGGGATTTCTTTCAACCTTACCGCCTTAAGACGCGAGTAGCACAGTATTGTACACATTACAATTCATTCATTTAATTGCATTTAATTGCACACAATCCATGAAATTCAAACAAAGCAACCGCGATAAACATGTGTGCCTGAGGCGATTGGCCGCATTAATGCCATGTGGGGTACAGCAGTGCTCACGTGTTTCAATAATGGCCGCTGCATCTTTAGTCACAGGAGAGAGACAGACAGACAGTGAGAGGGGGCAGATAGTCACAGGAGAGACAGACAGTGAGAGGGGGCAAATAGTCACAGGAGTGAGAGGGGGCAAATGGGACAGGGCAGTCTGAGGGGGCAGGGGAGTCACAGAAATCAGATGGGGCAAAGGAGTCACAGGAGTCATGGAAGGCAGGGGATTCAATGAAGTCAGGGAGGACAGGGGAGTCAGGGGGCAGGGGATTCACTGAAGTCAGAGAGGGCAGGGGAGTCACAGGAGTCAGGGGGGGCATAGAGTCACAGGAGTCAGGGAGGGCATAGAGTCACAGGAGTCAGGGAGGGCAGGGGAGTCACAGAAGTCAGGGATGGCAGGGAATCACAGGAGTAAGGGGAGTCACAGGAGTAAGGGGAGTCACAGATGTCAGGGAGGGCAGGGGAGTCACAGGAGTCAGGGGGGGCATAGAGTCACAGGAGTCAGGGAGGGCAGGGGAGTCACAGAAGTCAGGGAGGGCAGGGGAGTCACAGGAGTCAGGGAGGGCAGGGGAGTCACAGGAGTCAGGGAGGGCTGGGGAGTCACAGAAGTCAGGGAGGGCAGGGGAGTCACATGAGTCAGGGGCGCAGGGGAGTCACAGGAGTCAGGGGGGCAGGGAGTCACAGAAGTCAGGGGAGTCACAGGAGTCAGGGGAGTCACAGGAGTCAGGGGGGCAAGGAGTCACTGACGTCAGAGGGGGCAGAGTCACAGACAACACGCACACATACAACAGGACAGTCACAGAAAAAACACATCTCTACTGCCCATGTTGCCTCCTCCTGCTCTGCTTGGCCACACCCTGCAGGCTCATGACACCTACCTCAGCAGCAGCCAATCAGGATAGAGGAAACTGCCCTGCACTCTTCTTGCTCTGGGAGATCAGGGAAATCCCGCGGCACCCGTTGAACGTGTCACGGAACCCCAGGGTGCCGCAGAACCCCGGTTGGGGAAGCTCTCACAAGCAGGGCCCTCATTACCTCTTTGTATCTGTTTGTGCATGTTTGCCCTCACCTGTATGTAACTGTTTATGTTTATGTAATATACGTAACTCTGTACCCCATTGTACCGCGCTGTGGAATATGTTGGCGCTTCACAAATAAATGATAATAATCCCAAAAAGTCTACAACATTAAAAAGAGCAAGAATACTGTCAAACCTAACAACATTTATTTTAAAAATGTGAGATGGATCACAAATCTAAAATGATTGTGGTCTCTCAATCATTCCCAGTATTACTACTTTTTAATGTAAAATTAGCCATTGACCTTGCATGATTCGCTAGCCCCCCCATCAAAGAAGGGATTAATGTGTGGGCTACTTCACCATGTATCCCGAGTGTCTAATGTGCCAGTCTACGTACGCACAACACATAATTTAGAAGTAAAATGGCAATAATTTGCTTGGCAGCATGTAGCTTCAAAGCTCCCTAACAGCTCATTAGACTATTTGGTCCGGCTTTAAAAACAAGTCTTGCTTAGAAAAGAGAAAAAGAACGTTCTTGGAATTGTTGCATCCTGCATACTTCCAGGCAATTGATGTGTTGTATATTTCACTGTGCTGTGGAACCAATTGCTTGCCATGAATGAACGGAAACATTTCCATCTCATCAGCGGCATATTATTTCTTTATAAAAATGTTTAACCTGGAAATAATACATCAAGAGTTACCTCTTGTTTTCAAGTAGGTCCTGTGTATAGCGTTATGATGACATTACATGGTTACTGTACATTAAATGAACATGGTTATACATTATATTTAATGATATTGCATGAAGAGTTAAAGATAATATATTATTGTGGGGATCTGCAGAAATGAAACATGCAGAAGCAAACTAAAACTACTACCATTCTTGCACTTGTGAATGAAGCCCCATGTTATCCACATCCCATCACCCGTCCTCCCCCCTCTTAGCAAGTTGAGCCCTTGAACTTCCGTGCCTCCTTGCTAATGAATGCTTGGGAATGGGTGGACTGCTACTGAAAAGGTTGTTGCCTAGGAAGGCATTCAGCATATTCAACATTATCACTTGAAAGAGGCCTTGGGTCTACTTTTCCCCTGAAAGAATCTTAGAACTTCAATGATTCAAATCAATTTGAAAAAAAAAGTGATTAAAATAAGTGTGGAAGCTTGCTAAAAATTGTTATACAATCTATGTACGTTAATTACTGCTGCAAAGAAATGATTAGTATTCATAGTGGTGCCTTAATTTGTAGAACAAAAAAAAAAAAAGAGGGGGAAAAAAAAATGAATAGACAGTCTTTAATATGACCGGCACATTTTTACATATGCGGCTTGAATCACGAGGATTGGATTCTTAAAATCCGTCAAAGGATTGCAGAATCCGCAGATGGATTGTCGATGGTAAAAAAAAAAAAATCCGCAAAAAAGCGAATTGTCATGTTTGAGACTGATCTGTGACAATCCGTGGACCAAAGGAACTGTCCGATCTGAGGTGGATCCAAATCTGCAATTTTTTTTTTAATCATCTCTAATTATAATGAGCAATCAAATTGTCAGTAAAGTAGAAGGCTGGTAAATTCATCATTAACAAACAGTTACAACGTTTTAACATGTTTTTTTCTGAGTTGTCCTGATGAAGCATCTGGCGAAACGCGTAGAGTTTGAAGTGAGGGAACCTGTTTGGAAGGACTGGCAAATTCAGGCAGAGATCTCGTCCAGTGGGAACTTCCGCCCTTAGCCGTGACGCAACACCGGAAGTGACGCGACGGCGACGGATGCGGGAATCACAGTGAGAGATTCTGAGACGCTGTGAAGCTGCCTGTGACTGCACCCAAAGAACGATCCACGGTTCTCTCCCCCACCCGATTTTACTTGGCAAATGTGAGTGTGCTATACTCTTGCTAATTGTTTAATACACTGGTTTGAAATAGTATGCACTATTGTGGCTTCTCTTTATTTGCATATACCTGTGCACTGAGGGATATCCTGACAACTACTGTCTAAAGGGCTCCAGTCAGAGAGAGAAGGATCTCTGACATGTGAAATTATCTACGACTTTTGTGAGTTCTATTCCACTGAATTAATTCATAAAAGCAGTGTTTTACAATCTGCACTATATATGATATCTTTTTCTTTCATATACCATCACACTTTCCTGCGCTCCTCCTCATCTGCAAGCAATACAAGTTCACCATCCGGGGATCTGGAACTGTCCCATCAGAGGAAGTTGAGCTGCTTATTATTATTACACTTTTATTGTTATTTAATCACTATTGGTGTGAGATAGATTTGTGTATTTCAGTTGTATTTTATCAACATTATTGGTTAACTATTTGGGAGCGCCCAGTCCACCACCCACTTCCTTTCCCTTCCCCTTCCCCGCACCCCACTATTTTTGCATTCACTTGTGACCTTGTGCCTTACACACCAAAATGTTGACAGTGATCTCTTCATGTCAGTAGCTCATTGTGCCTGCAGATCCCAAATAAACCACGTGGTGCACACACATGAAAAGCCATCTTTACTCTCCTGTTGAGTCTCATGCTGGGTTTGAGCCAATAAATGTCATGCTCAAATGAAAATTCAATATGTCTCAAGTGAGTAGGCCGCTTTCAACACTGTTTCACATACTCAGTTAGCAAAGCAATTTGTTTACATAGCTGCAATCATAAACACCAAGTACAGAACAGTGTTTAATTAAAAATATATAGGGTTTTTTTGTACAAATGGTTTTTATTATGGTTATTAATGTATGGATACATATATAGTTCTTATATACGGGTAACATGATACCCCTTATACGAACAAACAGGGTTGCATGGTGCTCAAAAACAAAAAATACAGCAAATATTGTAATGGTAGCTAAGATTTAAAGTGGAGTACCCCTTCAAAAGAAGCAATGAATAAGGCTAGGATATAAATACTCCCACAAACCTAATAGATGTGTAACTGGAAATAAAGTCCCACAGGTACTGAGGTAAGGACAATATACACCTGCCGGTGTCCAGTATCAGAACAACATCAAGGCAACAACATGGGGTATTAAACAATAATCCTTACAGCCACTTCTTGGAAAAGGAGAGTGGAAAGGACTCACATTAGGATATAACTCACATGGTTGAAGAGCCTTAGAGTCCACTTGTCCTGGGGTATACCGTGCCTCCGTTCGTGTAGAAATAGGTAGGAGAGGAGAAAAAAACGAAGCACTGCTTCGTTTTTTTCTCCTCTCCTACTGATACCCCTTATAGACAAAATGTAGATCCCAATTTTGAGTTTAAACAGAAATTTTTATACAGGTTAAAATAAAATAACGTTGCAGGAGGGGGATGAGAAAGGGGGGTGGGGGGTGTTTCCAACCACTACCTCTGAGCCTTTATATAATCATTTATCTATATAGCCATTTCCCCCCTTACCCAGGACTTCGTTTTCGCTGAATCTTAGTTCTGGATATTCAGCCATGTTTCAAAAATGCATGTAGCTGTTCCATTATAATAACCTCATTAATTCTATATATTACACTTGCTCATGAGGGGGTGAAGAGATGTGTGCAGAGATACATATAATGGAGACGGATTTGGGTGCAATTGTATCTTAGCTTTATCGAGCCTGTTCCTTTATCCAGGCAAAACATGCAAAAACAACAAAATAACAAACCCCTATCCCTTTGTACGGCTAACTTACTTCCCCAGATCCTATCTGCAGGACTGGAGGGATATTCCCATTACCAGCCTATCACCCCAAAATCTCAGGCAGTACCTTAAGCAGGTGGCTCTCCATGTCAGGCTCTGGCAGGTTCCTGGGTCCTCTGCGTCCAGGAAATATAGTTGTCTGGATGTCTTGATCTCAGCCTTTGTGCTCAAGACAGTGTCTGTGTGCAAGTTTCTCTGCTCTCCTTCTGTCAGCCCAAATGTGAGCTAAGGAATCTCTCTCCTTTGTCTCACATGAGGCTTTACTTACATACTTAATTGGCCAGATGGAGTCTGGTGAATTACCTGCTCCACTTAAATAGATCCCTCCTGATATTATAGATAGTTTCTTCAACCAGGATAAGTCCCTGTTACAGGGGTAATAAGATTTTCCAAGCAACTGCTATCTCGCATCACGTGACAGTTAGAATATGTAATAATAATTGTTGGACCATGTGGTTCGCCTCCTCAACTGGTTTAGCCAGAACATAAGTCAGAGGGTCTAGTGGGATCTCAAGACCTGTTGTCTCAATGATGATTCCCTGAACTACTTTGCAATATTTTTGAACTGCTGGACTTTTCCACCAAATGTGGGACATATCTCCGACCTGCCCACACGATCTCCAACAGAGATCTGTAGCCTAGGGAAAAATTTGCTTCAGTCTCGCCGGCATGAGATACCATTGATAGAGAATTTTATAGATATGTTCTTTTGTAGTCGTGCATATATAAGATTTGGCCGCATTGTCCCAAATGTCTTCCCAGTCTTCCCTGTCAATATCTATCTCTAGGTCCCTAGCCCATTTGGTCATGTATCCGTGGTCTGGGGTGTTCCCTGCTGACTCTAATCCTGCATATATCATAGTAATTAATCCATTTTGGTAACTTTCTCTTTTACATAATGGATTAAAATTTGATAGCTCCAGGAATTCTAACTTCCTAGAAACAGACATAAGATAATGTCTGTGCTGGAGAAACTGGAAGAGAGGTAGAGCTGGTGCATCAAGTTTGGTTCTGAGTTCTGCAAAAATGAGCATTTTCCCTCTATAAAGAAGGTCCCGACCTTTCAGATATTCTTTTTCTTGAACTGTTCAAAGTATCCCAGGTTTGTTCCTGTTGGGAATTCGGGGTTATTAAAAAGGGGAATAAATTGTGACGTATTCAACGTTAATTTAAATTTTGTTTTAGTCTTTGTCCAAATGTCTAATATAAGTTTCAGTGGGCCGAATTCTGTTAGTGTCTCTCAATCCAGAGAGATAGCGGGACCGGGCAGTCCTCCAAATATTTTGTTTCTGTTGCAAAAAAATATATAGTTCTTTAAACACATTTCAAAACAACTTTTTCTATCATATTTTATCATAAGAAAGGTTTGTTTAAATATACCAAGGGCTCGACAAATGCACTCGCCCAGACTCCCAGGCCGAGTGCATTTTGCCCGCTGTCGAGTGGTTCGGCATCTCCCGGCATTTTCCTGCACCTTCAGTGTCTCCCCCTGCATCTTCCATGAAATGGCCACACGGCGTAAAATGACGCCGCGTTGGACAACAACATGCTACGTGACGTCATGACGTCAAGCCCAACAAAGTGGCAGAGGCAGAGAAGCGGGCATCTGACTGCATGAGCTAGGCTCCCCTCTCCCCCGGTCCACATGCTGCTTCTCCTCTCCCGTCCTCCTCGGCATGCTGTTTCCCTCTTCCCCCCCCCCCCCCGAGGGAGTCCCAGCATGCCGGAGGAAGGGCTGGAGAGTCTCCGCGCTCCAGTTGAGGGAGTCCCCGTACGCATGGAGGAAGGGGGGAGTCTCTGTGCTCCAGGTGAGTGAGTCCTTGTTCCGTGGGGAGGAAGCTTGGTTGAGGGGGGTCAGGCAATTCCCACGTGATGGGCAGCTGTGGTGCCAGTGGGGAGCTGCTGCAGTACGGTGAACAGACATCACGGTTTTTAATGAGCCGGTGCCGGTTTGGGCGGGTAGGAAGAGATCAGAGGAGGATGCCGGCTGCGCTCAGCTGATCATAGAACAGCTGTAGCCGGGAGGAGGTAGGAGAGCAGGGCTGCCTGCAGCTTCTGGGCAGCAGGTGTGGCGATGCAGAGCTCCTATAGCTGCTCCTCACTAGATCTCCAGGTTCCTCCGTGTCTCTGTGTTGGTAAGTGTATATGTGTGTGTGTGTGTGTGTAAGTGTGTGTGTGTTTCTACAGCCTGATGGGGCTCCCCAAGAGCTGCTCCCCTTCACTCAGGATCAGCGTGCTGAAGTTTAACATGTGCTTGTACTTTGTGGACCGTCAACCACACCCACTGGAATGTTAATGAGCCAAGAGGACACAAATAACTTTTTGTTCCCAGCTGCATTGAATTTCAACCACCCCAGTGTACATCTGCATTGCCCCAAAGGGCAGCCAAAGGGTGTGAGCTGTTTGCTGCAGTTCGGTGATGTAAAAGCATCTCTATTTCAATCTGCAACTCACAAGCCCTTTATTCTCTGTACCCAATTTTCCAACTCTATCTGTCCATGAAATTTCTGTGTTTAGCCCTGTTCTAATAATAATAATAATAATAGCATGTTCTTGTATAGTGCTGCTAGTTTACGTAGTTAAACATAACAACACCCCAAGAAGCTCTCATTGAGTACCCCTGAGCCCCCACAAATATATATATATATATATATATATATGTCATAAAGTGTCATAAAGGAGTGCTACTGAGCGTGGCGGATTCTTTAAACAGAAAACACAAAATGCCCAATGCCACTTCCAATATAACAAAAATACACAGTACAATACTTATATATTCTCTTGAAAAAGGGTCATTTAGTTTAACCCTTTGGCCAAAGCGTCATAAGCCTGTGAGCCGCATCAAGGCATGACCCTGGTCACTGGTCCCTAACACTACCAGATAAAATACTAATACACCTGTACTAGGATTAAAATTCTCATTTACCTCTATTAGGAGGGAGAAAGACCACATTGGATCCATATCCAGTAAAATGAAAGATACCTTTGGTGCCTGAGACACAGGGAGATAAAGTGACTTGTACAAGTCACAAAGAGTCGACACTGGGAATTGAACCAGGCTCCCCTGCTTCAAATAGTGAAAGTCTGTCAAGCGCATCTGTGTGAGGCAGGTCTGAGAATGTCAGACACTGGGGTAGGCATAGGGGAGCTGACTTAGGTCACTGATTCCACCGGTGCAGGGGGAAAGAATAACCTCACCTGCTCCTCCGGTTGTAGGACCGCTCTCCTTGTCTCCTCCTGCGTGCCGCCGCCGAGATACAAGTCAGGGAAAGGTTGAAAGTGCGGCGCAACTGCGCATGTCTGAAAGAAGCTCCCGGATATTTGGTTCCAAAAAACTTTATTGACACACACCAGGGCTACACCAGCATCTCCCCCTCAACGCGTTTCACCCTTACGCAGAGGGCTTCGTCTCAAACTCTCACTGCCAGTCAGTGTCTTTACTCACTGAGCCACTCCCTCTCTTAATGTAACCATGTATTTTTATAACTCTGTGCCCAGGACATACTTGAAAACGAGAGGTAACTCAATGTATTACTTCCTGGTAAAACATTTTTATAACTAAAATATCAACGATGTGCTGCTAATCTGGAGAGTATGGAGGAAGATCTAGCGGAGTTCCATCGAACCATAAATAACAAGGGTTTCAATAGGGATTCACAAATGATAAAAAAACATCATAAGTAAACATTGGGACATTCTCAAGAATGATCCTATCCTTAGGGATCATATTCCCGAGAAACCATTTGTGATTTTTAAGAAGGCGAAGAACCTGAAAGAGAGTTTAGCACCAAATGCATTGAGAAAAAAAGCCGCTAAAACAGGATCGTTATCCCAAAGTAAGGGAGACTATGGATGTACAACATGTAGAGCGTGCCAGTACAGAGCAGAAGACAAGTTCAACTTTAAATCAAATGTAACAGGTAATTCATTCACAATAGAGTGTCATATTACATGTAGGTCAGACTTTATCATTTATTTAGTTGAATGTCCCTGTGGGCAACAATACGTGGGCAAGACCACGAGGCCCATTAGAATACGAGTGATTGAACACCTACAAGTATATACACAAAGTGCACCAGGGATTAGTATATAAGCTCAAAAAGAATATACTAAAATTAAAGTAATAAAAATCAGTTGATACAAATGAATTTATTACGAGGTCAAAAGACCACACAATTAATAAAATACAAGCAGATGAGAGGTGTCACAGCCCCTCTTCAAAACAGGGTATAGAATCCCTCCTTATAATACATACACAATAAACATAAATGCACAGACTAAATAGTCCTACGTTCAGTCAGACTGGCAAATAAAACACCTATATGCAGTGTAATGCAGTGACTGAACACAAGATCACACTGAGTGGAACAAGCACTAAACACGAGTGCACGAGCGGGTAACTGATTGCTGGCGCTGATGATCAGTCCGGACTGCTCCAGCATACGACGATCACTTCTCCACTCAAACTCAATTCCCTGCTCCAGCCAATGGAGTATTAATGCCATATGTAGAAATTTTTATAATTTGTAACCCTCTTGGCACTCTTTTATTCTTAATATGTTCTTCCAAGGAGGTCAGATCCCACCAAGCTCCTATATCCTGTTCTAAAAGTTTAGACAAGAGTAAGAATCTTGAGGGTAAATCTACTGTGATATCTTCTAATGTTCTTTCTTCACCGTACATGTGACCCAATTGAACACTCCTATCATTTCTACCCTCCAGACTAGTAATGAATGTACTGGTGTGTGATTTGGCCGTGGCCATCTCAGACTCCACAGACATCTCTCATTATAAACTTCACAAAACCGTTAAACTCAAGGTGAAATAACACAGATTAATACCTTTTGTAGTTAATAAACAGCAAGGTGCCCAGTTATATGGAAAAATACACATGCAGGTGAAAAAATGCACAGTACTAATGTGTCAAGGTCTCAAGACACATATAAAAAGGCAGACTTATCTATGAAGCAGAAATCCTTTAGAGGAGAATAGAGCTTAGTCCTTAGTCCAAACAAGTAGTTTTCCGGAAAAAGTCCCACTTGAAGAAAAATACAGAAAGGATTCCGCGCTCGTGCTATCTGATGAATATCCGTTAACACAAAAATCCCTTTGCAGCTGTGTGTGTGGAGCACCTCCTAAAGATGAGATCTCCCAAAAGGGAGCCTCAAACAGACAAACGACATGAGTAACACTTCAAGGAAATACATAATTGTGACCCTAGTTTATGGGGATTGAATGTGTTCCATGTACAGTACTTTGAGACAAGGTAATAGAGGTAACTTTTATCACCTGATTTTTATTACTTGAATTTTATTATATTATTCTATTTGAGCTTATATACTAATCCCTGGTGCGCTTTGTGTATACTCTTGTCGTTTGTCTGTTTGAAGCTTCCTTTTGGGAGATCTCTTCTTTAGGAGCATTTGGGGAGTGCTCCACACTGCAAGGTAATTTTTGTGTTAACGGATATTCATCAGATAGCACGAGCGCGGAATCGTTGCCATATTTTTGATTGAACAACTAAGTAACATCAAGAGTAGAGCAGCCACTCATAGTGTATCAGATCATTTTTCCCTTTGCCATCAAGGAGACTGTAAAGGTCTTAAAGTTACAGCTATAGATATAGTGAAACAATACTTGCGAGACTTCAATATGATTAAAAACCCTGACTTAGATAAAACCACGATATCAAACCAAAGACTCCCCAAAGAAGCATACAACAAAGCAAAACAATTCAGGAACCTGACAAAGGAATTCACATTAGAAGATGCATGGTGTACTAAAAACAAGAATCAAAGAGATTACAAATTTTATTCATCTCCCCCTTGACTCTTATTAAAGTATAGATTATATATTTGTCACAGCGAATCTTCTTGATAGAGTGTCACAGACAAATATCGGTCCTATAACAAATCAGACCATGCCCCAGTGGTACTGTCTTTGAACTCCCACTTCATTAGGCCTCAAATTTATCAGTGGCGCCTGAATGATTCGCTATAAAACCACGTAGAGATAGAGAAAGAGCTAGGGAATTTGCGAGAAAATTATTTTCTGACAAACAAAAATTTGGTCGAAAGCAACTCTTCCACTGGGAAGAGCATAAAGGGACAATAACAGAGTAGTTCATTTCCAAAGCTTCACATAGGGAAAAGGCTAAAAACCTCAATCAGGAAAAGCTAGCAGGGAAAATATTAGAATTGGAGCAGGAACATAAAAGATTTATACATTATTACGATTATGCGTTATACGTTTCTACATTATTACGAAATTATGATTTTTTGCAGGGAAAAATGAAGAAGATAAATGGGCAGTCTTTAAAACATTGCTAGAAAAGCACACTTATCAGTGTATACCCTTGGGTAATAAGTATAAAAGAAATAAGTCAAAACCAATGTGGCTAAATAAACAGGTAGGGGAGGAGATGGACAAGAAGAGGGAGGCGTTTAGATTCTTTAAGTCAGAAGGGACAGAGACATCGTATCAAAATTATAAGGAATGTAACAAAAATTGCAAAAGGGCAATCAAATTAGCAAAAATGGATAATGAAAAAAGGATTGCAATAGAAAGTAAGGTCAACCCTAAAATGTTCTTTAAGTACCTTAATAACAAAAAAATGAGAAAAGAAAATATAGGACCCTTTCAGTGTGAGATGGGTAGGCAAATTATTGGAGATAAGGAAAAAGCAGAGGTATTAAACAAATTCTTTGCCTCTGTGTTTACCAGGGAAGAATCAAGTTCAATAGTAGTGAGGCAGGAGGAAGCCATAACCTCCATATTAATGAACAATTGGTTAACTGAGGAAGAAATTCATAAGCGACTTGAAAATTTTTAAATAAGTAAGGCACCTGGCCCCGATGGCAAACATCCAAGAGTTCTCAAGGAGTTAAGCTTAGTAATAGCCAAACCATTATATTTAATATTCAAGGACTCCATTTCCACAGGCTCAGTACCACAAGATTGGCGTAAAGCAGATGTGCCTATATTTAAAAACGGAGCTAGATCACAACATTACAGACCTGTAAGCCTGACTTCAATAGTGGGGAAACTTCTTGAAGGTTTAATACAGGATAATATTCAGGAATACCTAATGGAAAATAAAATTATTAGTTATAGTCAGCATGGATTTATGAAGGATAGATCATGCCAAATTAACCTTATTTGTTTCTTTGAGGAGGTAAGTAGGAATTTAGACCAGGGTAATGCAGTAGATGTGGTCTACTTAGATTTTGCAACGGCTTTTGATACGGTTTCACACAAGAGGTTGGTGTACAAAATAAAGCAAATTGGACTCTAATAAAATTTACACCTGGATTGAAAACTGGTTAAAGGACAGACAACAGAGGGTTGTCATAAATGGAACTTTTTCAGGTTGGGCTTAAGTCGTGAGTGAGTACCTCAGGGATTGGTACTGGGACCCCTGCTTTTTAACTTGTTTATTAATGACCTTGAGGTTGGCATCGAGAGCAAAGTCTCCATCTTTGCTGATGATACTAAATTGTGTAAGGTAATAGAATCAGAGCAGGATGTAATTTCTCTTCAGAAGGACTTGGAGAGACTGGAAACGTGGGCAGGTAAATGGCAGATGAGGTTTAATACAGATAAATGTAAGGTTATGCATTTGGGATGCAAGAATAAAAAGGCGAATTACAAATGAAATGGGGATAAATTGGGGGAATCCTTGATGGAGAAGGATTTAGGAGTGCTTGTAGACAGCAGGCTTAGCAATAGTGCCCAAAGTCATGCAGTAGCTGCAAAGGCAAACAAGATCTTATCTTGCATGAAACGGGCAATGGATGGAAGGGAAGTAAACATTATTATGGCCATTTACAAAGCATTAGTAAGACCTCACCTTGAATATGGAGTACAATTTTGTGCACCAATCCTAAGAAAAGACATTATGGAACTAGAGAGCGTCCAGAGAAGAGCCACCAAATTAATAAAGGGGATGGACAATCTAACTTATGAGGAGAGGCTAGCTAAATTAGATTTATTTACATTAGAAAAGAGGCGTCTAAGAGGGGATATGTTAACTATATACAAATATATTCAGGGACAATACAAGGAGCTTTCAAAAATCTATTCATCCCACGAGCAGTACAAAGGACAGGGCCATCCCTTAAGGCTGGAGGAAAGGAGATTTCACCAGCAACAAAGGAAAGGGTTCTTTACAGTAAGGGCAGTTAATATGAAGAATTCATTACCCATGGAGACTGTGATGGCAGATACAATAGATTTGTTCAAAAAAATGTTGGACATCTTTTTAGATAGGAAAGGTATACAGGGATATACCAAAAAAGTATACATGGAAAATATGTTGATTTTGATTAATCCGATTGCCAAATCTTGGAGTCAGGAAGGAATTTATTTTTCCCCTTATGAGACATCATTGGATGATATGACTCTGGAGTTTTTTGTTTGCCTTCCTCTGGATCAATAAGTAAGTATAGATAAAGGATAAAGTATCTGTTGTCTAAATTTAGCATAGGTTGAACTTGATGGACGTACGTCTTTTTTCAACTTCATCTACTATGTAGCTATGTAACTATGTAACTACAGTATGTAACAGAATTTTATAAATATTCTCTTTTGTTACTGTGCATATAGAGGTTTAACCTGCATCTTTTTTCAACCTCATCTACTATGTAACTATGATTTCCTAAACAGAAATTTAGAGGCGTTTGGTTTCACGGGCCCATTTGTGAGAGGGGTCCAGGCTCTATACAATTCCACAACGGCAACACTAAAAATGCCAGGAGGAGAGTTAAACCAAATTAAAACTGGGAATGGAACTAGACACAGTTGTCCTCTGTCCCCTTTGTTCGCTTTAACGATCAAGCCATTAGCAACCACTATTAGAAAATGCCTTAATATGCAAGGCATTCAGATTAGAAGAGATATTTTTACATTGTCTCTATTTGTGGATGATATTATCCTGACAATCTCCAACCCATTGACGTCTTTCCATAATTTGCAAAGAGTGTTATCTGAATTTGGCTTTCTCCCAGGGTACAAAATAAACACAGCAAAGTCTGAAGCCCTTAACCTAACACTCCCGGAAACAGTAGTGAAGTTGACTAAATTGAACTTCAGCTATCTCTGGAATAAATCACAACTAAAATATCTGGGAATCTTTCTAACTAAAAATTATCTATCATTATATAAATATAATTATCCAGATTTATTCACCAAAATCAAACGCAATCTTCAAACATGGATTGGATATTATATTTCTTGGATGGACTGTATAACATCTGTAAGGATGAATATTCTGCCTAGACTGCTGTATTTTCAAACACTGCCGAACCCTATCCTAATAAATCATATAAAAGAATTACAAAATAAGATTATGCAATTTATATGGGGCAACAAAAGGCCAAGGGTAGCGAGGTCAGTTCTGCTCTCACCTAGGGAAAGGGTATGGCGGTTCCAGAAATCAGGAAATATTACCTGGTCACTCAGCTAAAGCAGACTTTTTTTGTCATTCAAAGACAAATCTTTATAGGTGGGTTAAGAGGCCTGTCCCTGGTCATATGTCCCTGGGAAAGCACAACCAGGGGGCGGCGAGAGGGAAACTGTAACAACACTACTACTTTTTTCATTTTTTATAGTAGTGGGTTTGAAGCAGGGGGTCTCTGGAGCTGAACCGCATTAATTTTGGCTCCGGGGACCCCCTGCTTTCTGAGATACTTACTTGCTTAGGGGAGCCAGTATCTCCTGTTCAGGTTTAAAGCACCCGGTCACATGGCCCAATAAGAAGCCGCCTATGATGTAATTTCTTCCTATTGGCCCATGTGATGGGACAGCTAAACCCGAGCAGGAGATACCGGCACCCCCTGAGGTAAGTATCTCAAGAAGCAGTGGGTCCCAGGTGCCAAAAGTAATGCGTTTCAGCTCCGGAGACCCCTGCTTCCTACCTGGGGGGAGGGGATTTTTTTTTGGGGGGGGGGGACATCATTATTAGTGCTAGTCTAAGGGCGCCACATAACCTAGGGATGGGCCTGGGTGGGTAACTCTATAAAGTACATCGGCATTACCGTCCCTTCTATAGAAAGGTAAGCTAGCCAGGCAAACCAAGCCAGACGTATTCAATTCCGTAGTCATAAGATTTACATTTAAAATTTGGCAAAGGGTCAAATCACAGTACCAAATAATAACAGAGCCATGGAGACTTGTCCCCATCTTTGACAACCCAGACTTTGGCCCAGGACTGTATACTAACGGGTTTGATTCATGGAAGGCCAAAAATATCCATGATATAGGAAATGTATTGCTTAAAGGTAAATTGAGGAATTTTGTGAGACACTCATTCTCAAGAGCAGAGGTGTTTAAATATCTACAAGTATGCCATTATGTCAGGCAGATATCTCCAAATGGGATTTTCCCTGAATCTACCGTGTTTGAGGAGCTTTACAGAGATAGGAAATATCAGAAGGGCCTTATCTCAACCCTGTCTCGAGATCTTACTCCTTCAAACACCAACATCTCCTACAGCCACAGATACATGGAGCTATGGGCACATGACCTCAGGTAGAAAGGGCACCTAAAATGTGGAAAATAAATTTTGAAAAACCTTATGATATGGATTCAAAAAATACTTTACATTTTAGAAAAGCAGATTTTAATAAACTGAGGAATAATCTACAATAAATAAATTGGGATGACATTTTTGCCAGAAGCTAATGTCTTTAAAACATTGTTAGAAAGGCATACTTATCAGTGTATTCCCTTGGGTAATAAATATAACAGAAACACGTCTAAAGCAATGTGGCTAAATAAACAGGTAGGGGGAAAAAATGGAAAAGAAGAGGCAAGAATTTAAATTCTTAAAGTCACAAGGGACAGAGGCATCAATATCAGAATGATAAGAAATGTAACAAAAATTGCAAAAGGGCAATCAAATTAGCAAAAATTCAAAACGAAAAAAGGATTGCAATTAAAAGTAAGATCAACCCTACAAAGTTATTTAAGTACCTTAACAAAAAGATTAGAAAAGAGAATATAGGACCCTTTCTGTGTTAGATGGACAGGCTAATTATTGGAGGTAAGAGAAGGCAGAGATATTAAATACATTATTTTCTTCTGTATTTACCAAGGAGCAGTCAATTGCAAAAAATATTGCAACAGGAGGAAGACACAACCTCAATATTAACAAACAATTGGTTAACTGAGGAAGAAGTGCATAGGTGGCTTGATAAAAGTAAAGTAAATAAATCACCTGACCGCCATGGCATACACCCAAGGGTTCTTAAGAAACTAACTTCAGTAATAGCCAAACTGTAATAGTTAATATTCAAGGACTCCATTTTCACATGCTCAGTACCTGTGAGGATTTTGCAGGGTCCGTGACTGGTTTTGTGCTCCAGTCCGGGTTTTGTCTAGAGCTTGCCCTCAGTTGGCTGTTGCAGCCATCTTAGTTCCTGGTAGCCACCTATTAAAGGCTGAACTTTCTGCAGGAAGTTGTCAAAGCAAGGTTCCTGTTTCTTTTGCAGTCCCATTCGTGTTACAAAATAAAGAAAAACCTGGCGCCAAATTGTCAGTGGAATGTCCTGTACTCCTCAAGGGATCCGCACTCTTGCTCGACAGACCATGCAAAGAAAAAAACACAAACAAACAGAGATCATAGCGCAACACTGTAGGGTAAGCAGTACTGCACTAATACACACAGACAGTTAAGAATCCTAGCGACATTTAAAACAACTATTTATTAAAAAGAACTATGCCGAGACAGACAATGGCAAATACAAAGAACCGCAGGTCATCCGGAGCACTAAAATTGGAGCCCTACTTACATCCAGCAAAGTTTAAACTCGCATGGTAGGAACAAGTCCTAGATACAGATGGTCTCCCTGGCGGGTGATGCCTCTGCTCCACTGCGGTTCAGACTCCAGTCAGTCCTTACGATGGTAACCGGAACAGCTCCGGCCGTGGAGGCTGGTGTGCGGGGTCCACAGCTCTGCACCGCATGTAGACACACGCCCCACTTCCTCTTCCGGAACAACAGCAAGTCTCAGCGCGCCCGTGCGCGATAGTGCCTGTTGCCTTAAAGGAACAGCTGGCAGGCTGAAAGGATAGCTGGGCTCACAAGCCAAATGACCTTAAACGTCCAAAGTCAGTCAAATAGTGGCAGTGCCACTAGCCCTACGCGTTTCGTAGATGTACCTCTACTTCTTCAGGGGCTGTGTTACGCCGTATCTCCTGCCCTCTTGTCTGTGGATTCCCTGTTGCTGACCTCTGCCTGTGACCCCAACTCTACACCTTTTCCACGTGCCTTGATCCTCTGCCTGCAACCTGGCTACGTTTACTCTAACAGGATTCTGTCCCTTGGCTCTGGTCGGTGAATATATACCCCTACCTTAGCCCTGCAGTTCCACTTCCTGATGCGAGACAAGCACCACAAGATTGGCATAAAGCAGACATGGTGCCTATAATTAAAAAGAGAGCTAAATTACTACGAGGGAATTACAGAACTGTAAACCTGACATCAATAGTGACGAAGCTACTTGAAGGTTTAGTACAGGATAATATATAGGAATATCTCATGGATAACAACATTATTATTAGTCAGCATGGAATTATGAAGGCTAGGTTGTGCCAAACCAATCCTATTAGTTGCTTTGAGAAGGTAAGTGGGAATTTACACCAGGGTAATTCAGTTCATGTGGTCTACGTAGATTTTGCAAAGGCTTTTGATACAGTGCCACACGAGGTTAGTGTACAAAATAAAGGAAGTTGGTCTCTGTGAAAATATTTGCACCTGGATTGAAAACTGGTTGAAGGATAGAAAACATGGAGTTGTAATAAATGGAACCTTTTCAGGTTGGGCTAAAGTTGTAAGTGAAGTCCCTCAAGTTTCGGTACTGGGACCCCTGCTTTTTAACTTGTTTATTAATGACCTTGAGGTTGGAATAGAGAGCAAAGTCTCTATCTTTGCTGACGACACTAAATTGCATAAGGTAGTAAAATAAGAGCAGGATGTAATTTGTATCCAGATATATTTTTAAAACCTTTTAAATGATTGGCTGGCAAAGCCAGCCAATCAGTAAGTACAGCATCTGGTTAGCCAGTGAGGACCAACCAGAAAAAGAAAAAGGTTTAAAACAAATATACAAAACAGTATTTAAGTGCATCTGTAACTGAAAATTTGTCTCCAGAAGGACTTGGAGAGACTGGAAACGTGGGCAGGTAAATGGCAGATGAGGTTTAATACAGATACATGTAAGGTTATGCATTTGGGAAGCAAGAATAAACAGGCGACTTACAAACTAAATGGGGATAAATTGGGGGAATCCTTGATGGAGAAGGATTTAGGAGTGCTTGTAGACTGCAGGCTTAGCAATAGTGCCCAATGTCATGCAGGAGCTGCAAAGGCAAACAAGATCTTATCTTGCATTAAACGGGGAATCGATGGAAGGGAAGTAAGCAGGGCCGTCTTAACATATGGGCACGCTGGGCAGTTGCCCGGGGGTCCCACAGCATAGGGGGGCCCCATGCGCCCGGCCCATGCGTGCCCACCATAGGGTTGCCAGGTGTCCGGCGAGCGTTAAGTGCTGAGAGGGGGGAGGCAGTCAGAGCGCGGGCCGGGACGGTGGCTGGGCAGAGCAAGGAGGACTGGTGTGCTGTCCCTGATTGGAGGAGAGGACAGCCAACCAGAGGACAGCAGGGGCGGAGCCCACACCCCGGCGGGCCAGAGACATGTTCTGTGCTGTCTGTGTGCTGCAGGAGACAGGTAAAGTACAATGTGGGGGGAGGTGAGGGGATATTTAATATGTATTGGGGTGGTGGGGGTATATTTAATATATATGGGGGTGGTAGGAGTATATTTTATATATATTGGGGTGGTGGGGGTATATTTTATATGTATTGTGGAGGTGGGGGTATATTTAATATATATGGGGTGGTGGGGATATATTTAATATATATGGGGGTGGTAGGGGTATATTTAATATATATATATATATATATATATATATATATATATATATATATATATATATATATATATATATATATATATATGGGGGTGGTAGGAGTATATTTAATATATGGGGTGGTAGGGGTATATTTAATATATATGGGGGTGGTTGGGGTATATTTTATATGTATTGGGGTTGTAGGGGATGTATTCGGGTTGTGGGGTATATTTTATATGAATTGGGGAGGTGGGGGGATATTTTATATGTATTGGAGAGGTGGGGGGATATTTTATATGTATTGGAGAGGTGGGGGGATATTTTATATGTATTGGAGAGGTGGGGGGATATTTTATATGTATTGGGGAGGTGGGGGATATTTTATATGTATTGGAGAGGTGGGGGGATATTTTATATGTATTGGGCTAGTGGTGGGATATTTAATATATATGGGGTGGTGGTGGGGGGATATTTTATATATATATATATATATGCATATGCGGTGGGGGGGATATTTAATATATTTGGGGGTGGTAGGGGTATATTTAATATATATGGGGGTGGTAGTGGTATATTTTATATGTATGGGTGTGGTGGGACTATATTTTATATGTATTGGGGAGGTGTCTTTTTTAAATATATATGTATTGGGGAGGTGGGGCTATATTTTATATGTATTCGGGAGCGTGTTTTTATTTTATATATGTATTGGGGTGTCGCAACTTTTACCATTCTGTCCAGTATTTTTGGACAAGCCATCTCGCAACCCTACCCACCAATGCTAAAAATGGAAAATCTCCATTCTAAGTCTAGCTAGGAGGGCTCACTCTCCCCCCGTCGCGGCGCCCGGCACCCCGGTTTGCTCTCCACCCCACCCCCGCCCGGCACCCCGGATCCGCTCACTCTCCCCCGCCCTGAAGTGGAACCCTGGCTCCGCTCGCTCGCTCTCCGACCGCCCGGCACCCCGGCTCGCGTCAAAACCGCTCGCAGCCTAGCAGTGCAGCACTTCCGGTGCCTGTGGCAGCTAGTAAGCGCGTGGGAGGCTGGGAGCGAGTCTGCATAGGTTAGAAGTATATACCAGTGCCTCTCTTTATTGTGATATTTCTTCAGATAAAAAAGTTGGTACAGGTTGAGTTTTTTCACTGTACTGCAGTTATAGGTTGCAAAGTGATGTTTCTCTTGTGAGGTATTGTAAAAGTTACATAAAAGATTGTTTTATGAATAACACTGTAACAGTAAGATGTCAGAATAAATTGTAAACTAGATATTCAGGGGATATTAACTATTCGTTAACAAATCGTTAATTTACATTTTTATTCATGTGAGGGATTGTGTAGGCAGGGCCCCCTGCACTGCTTTGCCCTGGAAGTAAGCATCATTTTTTGTATAAAGCAAATTGTGGTGTGTGTGTGTGTGTGTGTGTGTGTGTGTGTGTGTGTGTGTGTGTGTGTGTGTGTGTGTGTGTGTGTGTGTGTGTGTGTGTGTGTGTGTGTGTGTGTGTGTGTGTGTGTGTGTGTGTGTGTGTGTGTGTATATATAATATATATGTATAATAATGAACTTTCAAAACAACTATTCATCCCAAGGGAAAGACTAATGACACAGGGTCATTCCTTAAGGTTGGAGGAAAGGAGATTTCACCAGCAACAGAGGAAAGGGTTCTTTACAGTTGGAGCAATTAGCACGACTGCACAGTAGGGATTTTCTACACTTTAGTCGAGTGATACTGTAAACTCAGAGCTACATTTATTTCAACTCTTAGGTAAGCAGAAATATATAAAGTTTTGGGGGGAATCACTACCCTTCGTCAGGTGCGTGCCCCGGAAGCGTTGTGTTCCAAATTGAAGAATATCTAATATAGTTTGCTCAAAATATCTCAAACATTTCGATTTCCAAGAGAACCATGACTGGAAAGCTATACTAAACAGTGAATAAAGTTTGTGTTGAAGATCATGGGAAGACATCATTTGGGCTTTCAGTACATTTTGAAAGTGACCTTAGCAATTCAATGGAGTTGATAATAAAATGTATGCAGTTTACATGAGTTTCATTGGCTTCAAAGGTGTACAATAGCTTCTGAAACATGTTCCAATAGTGTGGAATGCATGTACTGTATGAATATCTTTATTAATACAGCACCATCCATGTGCTAATGGACGTTACATATAGTAATATAACACATAATGGGAATAAGCGCTTCAGACATAAAAGTAATATTAGAAAAAGAAGTCCCTGCCCCGAAGAGCTTACAATCTAAGTGAATGCCACATGTTTCAGCCCCAAAGCTCATAAATAAAGATGGTCCTTGTAATCGTATCACACTAATGGTGCTATACTTTTATCCATTTGACGAAAGATGGCATCAGAATTACTTAACACACAACAACAAAGAAAAATGGGTAAAAAAACAATTTGCCTGTACACACAAACAGTCTTATCACGAGAGATTAGGTAAAGATTGCAAAAGCCAATGAAACATTGTACGTTATAGGAATTAATTACAAATAATTTGATGTCTTTTTAAGGTACCAATCAGCTGTAGTTAACCCATTAAGCATGCCACTTTCATTAGTTTACTTTGGTCCTAGGATGAGCAAGTTTTTAGCCATGGCCCCTTTCAATGTAAAATCCCCCTTTTTTTGTGTGTGCAGAAATAATTATGTCGATTTTTTTTTAAAGCTCTTCTTCATTTACAGCCACAAAGTGCCTTTTTCACATGGGTCAGCGCCAGTTTGAACAGGTCTGCATAAAAGCAAAAAATTGCCATGAATAACCACAGACTGCATAAAACCGCTTATTTAAAATCACCAAAACAAACACAATCATTTTGCATTTCATTTTGCAATTCATTGAGCAGCGCTCTGCACATTCCCAATATCACCCTGATTCATGTGAACCTATCCAAATTAAGGCTGCGCTTATAGTGCCGGCGACGCGACGGTGCCATCGCGGCAAAACCAATGCATTGTCACCATCGCGTGCGCTTACAGTGCACGCGACAGCGACAAAGCGACAGTGCTACCAGAAATCTGGTAGTCACTGTTATTTGATTTTTTAGGCGACGGTCTCCCCTTGCGGCCAATCGGGAGCTTCTCCGTCCCACTACCCTCCCCTTTAATGACATCGCCCAAAACCTAAACACAACTTTTGCAAATGGCGACGTCATCGGTCGCCGGCACTATAAGCCTAAGCCTTCCAGACATTGTGTAGCCTTGTCTTAAATACAAATTTTACAACCAAGTCCAAATCCCTTGCAAGGTTAACTTCTCCCAATAATAACCCTAACCACTGCTGCAGTCTGTCCTCTGTTCGACATGGTCTACTACAGTAACTAGACTGTAATGAATGCAGTAGAGCAGGGATGTGCAAACTCTTCTCCCTGCGCCCCACTGCCTGCTCTCACCATCTGCTCGCGCCCCTCGACACTCCTGCTCGGCTCTGGCATCAAATGATGCCGTGGATCATGTGACATCACGCTGCCATGGAAATGCAACGTCACGTGACCCCGCAGCGTCATGGTGACGCGTCGCAGGAAAGTTAAGGTAAGTAAAGTTACAGAGGCCTCGCGCGATCCCCGGCATTTATTTTAATGCCTTCGGGGAAGTGCGGGGCTCCTGTAACCCGCCCCCCCCCCAGAAAATCTTGCGTCCCCGCCCCAGTTTGCGCACCCCTGCAGTAGAGAATTCATGCTCTGTGATATTTACTATTGTGCCTTCCTCAGTGAGGAAAGATAGGGCATTTGCAAAGCTGTTAACATAAGTTATATTATGAAACAGACTTAAGCATCGTAGAGAAGTTGGTACATTGCAGATTGCTTTCAAACTTGCATCTCTAGTTGCTAAGTGGAGCTGGGGCTTTAAAATGACAGTGGCTTCAATGATTAGCACACCCTCTGAAGGCCTCAGCATCCCTTTGTGTTAGTCCCAGCGTGCTGTCCGCTCTTCATTAAGTATTACAGCACAAAAGAGCTCCAGCAGAAAATGTGATTTTCTAGTGGATCTATATCTGAAACAAAAGACTTTAGCAGAAAACAGCAGAATGGCTGTTTATAATCTGGCATATCTGATTACGTCATTTTTACAAAGAGATCAGTAAAATTGACATGGTAACAGAAGACGGTGAAGTTCTGTGTTGGAATGTGTAATGAAAGCCTAAAATAATAATTATTGGGGCATTATTATTTTTTTTCTATTTTATCCCCTCCATAGAAGTAAAATAATCCACATAGAACCTTGGTATGCAAAAAAAAATATCTCATTGGTATTGTATGTGATAGGATATTTAAAATCCAGCAATTGGCTAACTGGCTGAGATTCAAGACTCCAATTTCCATGGAGTACCCCTGATTTTTACAAAAGTCAGAAATGGGGGGGGGGGGGCAGGACACTGAGAATAACACACACCACACAGAGAGACAGAGACACACACACACACACACACTGACTGACAGACACACACAGACTGACTGACATACCCACACACACAGACTGACACAAACAGACACACACACAAGGAATTCCCAGTTATTACTGTATAATTATAGAAGTGCAAATAGCTAAAACACATGTTCTAAGTAAAACTTCATTGAGTTTTGGCACTGAAACTGTGTTTTGATTTTTAATTAAAAACATCACCATTCCAAATACAGACAAAACAGTGACAAAAGACAAAGAAGTTTCACTTAAAATACGCGAGCTCGGCGCGCACACACACTTTTTTGTGCTGTTAAAGGGGCAATCCTATGACATGTCTAAGGGGTCTTGTCTGGGTGATGGATACATTTTTTTTAACCAAATCTGACACCTGTAAGTATTTTTAATGCTATACTTGGGAGGGGTTTGACTTCCTCTGTCTGCTCCCTTTTATGGGATGTCACTGTGAATGTTCAGCAATGGCTTGTACGGCCGGAGCCCCTCCTCCCCACCTCCCCCTAAATGTATTGGCTCTCAGGTAGGACAGGGTGGGATAAGGGTAACGAAAGCACTTTATTAACAAACATTTCCCCCTGCAGATGCCCCTAAGAAATTCAACTGGCCGACTGTGTGAGACTGCACCTGTAATTACAATTTTAGTTGAATCATATGTGCATAATAGTGATAATTCATTCAATAGTAAGCATTTATTATCGGTTCTCGATGTCTCACTTTAACAGGCACAACCAAAATCATGTCGCTGGTTTTCCACCTTTTAAGAAGGAATAAACGCTTTATTCGACTCTTTGTAAATATATCTATAAATCTATAAATATATCTATATTATATATTATCTATATTTATATTATAAATATATCTAATTATATTTAAAGAAACATATTTATTAAAGTAAAGAAACATCTTTCTGTATTATACAGGCAGTCCTCGCTTATCCGACACAATGCTTTACTCAAAAGGCGTTGTATAGCGAAACGTTGTAAAGCAAAACACGTTTTCCCATAGGAACACTGTCCAAATGAAAGGTTCCGTTCTTTTAGGCATTTTTAATACATCAAATATTTTACGCTGGCAATAAGTTATGCAACACACACATAAATTATATAGTGTATATACTGTATTATATATATAATATAACATAAATAATATATTATATAGTATAATATAATACTATATATATATATTGTATTATATTATATAATATATACGTTCTTACGACGCTTTGCAACGTTGTTTATGTGTATGTGTGTGTATATATACACACACAAACACATAAACAACGTTGCAAAGCGTCGTAAGAGCGTTGGATAAGCCGTTTTGGCGTTGTAAAAATGAACATAGGTATGCATTGCATAGCGTTGGATAAGCCATTCATTGTAAAACGAGGACTGCCTGTATAGCGCTTATAGCATAACAATATATAATATTTGAATAACCTTTTGGTTAATTGAAAAGAAAGAAAAGCCACCCTCGCTTACAATAGAAATTGACTAACCCTCTAAACTGGGGCCCTTGCTGGAAATAAGACCCTAAAAGATTCTTTATCGGTTCAACGAAGTACATGGTATGTGTTCAGCGGAAAGCCGTATTATATACTGTACAAGTACATCAAACCAATGGACCAAACCCTGTTGTAGTAAAGGATCAGATTGCACCTCTGCACATTAAACAACTGCGTAATATCTATGTACAAACTGTATCTTACTACAGCGGTGCGCACACTGAGGGGTGCACCCCCCCCCCCTCCACGAGATTTGGGGGGCACTGGCAGTTGCAGAGGTCCCGCACTCTTCCCCAAGGCATTTAAATTAAATGCCGGGGGACCGCGCGAGGCCTTTGCAACCTCTACTTATTGGGATTCAGCCGGCTTCAGGATGCGTGGGCATGGCAACGCGGCGGGGTCATGAGGGGGGTGGCCAACGGAGGAGGTAAGGCAGGGGGGCGCCGCAAAAAAACATTTGTGCGCCCCTGTGTTACTGTATACTATCTAGTTCTAACCTAATTATTTCTACATGTTATTATGTTTACCCCCACCCTAACCCATTTTTGCATTTTGTTTCCCCTCTCTCCTGAAAATTCAATAAAAAAAAAAAGCCAAAGTTAAAAGAAAGAAAAGCAAAACGTAATTTTCTTTATTCCTTGGCAAGCACTTAAAAAAAATACAGGGTGGCACCTTTAAAACCAAAATGACTAATTAAGGTCAGCAACTCCAACATAGACATTTCAGTAACCAGCAAAAAAGAGAAGCCAGTCTTGAGTTTCTCACTTGTGTCACTTCTTTCAGCCGTTCTGAGGTGAATGGACCCCACTCAGACTTTGTATAGTAATTGTGTTTGCACTTCCTTTTCACTCCTTCTGACGTCTTCTGGCCTCTTTGCAGAGGAAAGGAAAAGGAAATCACTGAGCCTTATCGTTAATTACAGCGAGCCAAAGCCCTTCCCTTCTATTCACTGGGACTTTCTGAAAAATGCAATTATTCACCAACTCCTTTCATACACTTGCTAATGTGTACATCGAGCCTAATGTGTACAGGAGCTCACGGAACGTTTATTTAGTTTGGCCATGGTTTGTATTCACGGACACAGATATTTGGTTATTAGAACACATCCTATTTTGGTCACGCTGTCATCACTTGACTATAAAGTTTCAAGGGTCCAAAAGACAATTGGGAATGTGAACCAAAAAGGCACATTTTACCCTCCTCATTGTTGGAAGGACCTGGAATGAATAGGATTCCTCTTTGATGACAAAGTCAAATTCTCCATTTTCTCCCATCCTCTTTTCACACCTCACTGTAAAGCAGCTATTGTTTAAAAATACCAAATACTCAAAGAATTTCCAGAAATGTTTTACACTTAAGCCTAAGGAAGTACTCCTTCAGGGAAAGGGTGTAAGAGCCTCCCGACAGACATGGTATGGGCTAATACAGTAAGGGGATTCAAACATGCTTGGGATAGACATATCTATCCTAAAGAGGACAGAACGCTGAGGTTCATATAGGATCTGAGGTTTTACAGATGATAGGAAAATGTGAAGACAAGGTGGGCCAAGTGGTTCTTATCTGCCGTCACATTCTATGTAAACCCTGCTCCCTGCATATCTAAAATCTCCATATTTGTCTTTCTAGTTAGGTGAGTCCTTTTGCTAGCTTCTAATAAAAGCAGTATATATTTAATATTTCATACGTGTTTGCTGTTGCTATGTGATTATTTTTTTAAATATATTAAATTATACATTGAATAATAAAAATAATGTTAAAGTTGGCAGGAAATATGTTACATGGCCGAGCTCTTTCCTCTGTATTTCTAGACAATACTTTCTAAAGAAACAGTGAGTTCCAAAGATGAAATGTTAAGGATCACTTTGTCTTCCATTCATGCGCAGGTGGGAAGCCACAAGAGCCATTATTACATCACAGTGATAGAAGTAGGAGGACACGAGAAAAATAAAAACTGGGGCGGACTGTCACTCAACGGGTAGAGGAAGAATTCTGAGAGTAATGAAGGTGACACCATTGAAGACTGTAAGGCCACTGATGCAGGGACAACCAACGTTCCATGTCATGACTCTGGCCACCTCAACTCCATATGACTTGCCAACCCTTGCCCAGCAGATTGCTTCCATGCAACGCCCATCCCTCTACCACCACTAGATTTCAAGATCAGTTGGAGAACCTGCACAATTGCATTTTCACAGCAGAAAATCAACTACATGAAATGTGCACCGCTCAAACCACTGTGCCTGTTCAAACCACTCACTGTGTACCCCTTCTGGAATTTTTTTGGGGTAAACTACACAAATTCCAGTGTTTTCTCAATTAATACAGACTCCAGTTTCAACTACAGCCCACCGTCTATAATACTGACAAAGCCAAGGATTAATAGTCACCGTGCTCAAGAATGAGGCCCTTGCTTGGGTCTCCTCTATGCTGGAACAGAATAGCCCACTACTAAGGGATTCATAGAAGCCAGGAGCCTGATTTTCGATTCCCCAAACTGTTGTGCTATCTCTGAGGCAACTGACCAACCGTCTTAAACAAAGACACCGGGCAGCAGAGTACACCGCTGAGTTCTGCAGATGGGTTACTGATACTAACTGGAATGAGGGCGCTCAGAGATATCATTTTTGCTAGGGCCTCTAGGAGCAAATTAAAGACTAACTTGCACAGGTGGTGTCTCCAGAGGTGTTTGAGGACTTTCTCCATTTATGCATTCAAATAGATCGAAGGCTTACTGAAAGGAAATTAGAGAGACAGGAGTTCATGCCCAACAACACATGGGTTAGAAATGCCAACACTCCCCTGTAAGGGAGTCCAGGGGTTAAACTCCCTTTACAAGGCTGGAAACTGCACGGGTGTCGGATTTCATACCTGAACTGGGAGGTGTGCACAATGAACTCCTGATTGAGCATGGATAAAAGGCAGGAAGCTGTCAGAGACAGAGAGACTGCTTTCCTCCAGAGAGAGAGGAGGTGAAACTTCTCCCAACCAGGAGAGAGCCTGGTTGTTATGGGCCCTAAGACTGAAGGAAGCAG
Organism: Ascaphus truei; assembly: GCF_040206685.1. NCBI lineage: Eukaryota > Metazoa > Chordata > Amphibia > Anura > Ascaphidae > Ascaphus > Ascaphus truei. The sequence goes on from NC_134484.1 coordinate 100,117,408, forward strand.
GCCTGTGGGGTCCTGCTGGGAATCACACCCAGGATAAAGATTTCCATGGACTGGACAGTGTGTCCCCAGAACCGGCGTTCCTGAAGAACTGAAGGAGGGACACGGAGACACTGTGAAGGAATCCCTGCGAAATGCCAGATAAGATCTAAAACTATACTACTATGCCTAAAGACTGTTTTGGTTTACACACAATATGACGTGTTGTGGGTCTGACAACCAGCTTAGCTGACAGCCTGTTAGATAGGGCTGAGGTAATGAGTTAGTTTCCCTAAAGGGAATAGGTGTTTATTTTGTCATTTCTTTTGCCCTTAAAAGGGACAGGGTCCCTATTGTTTGGATGTCTTTTGGTTATTAAACCAATCCGGTTAAGCTGAACCCTCTGTGTGTGCTTCTATCTGCCCTTGCCTACAGACCGCTCCATCAACCCACCCCAGAGACTGTTCAGTGAAACTGAGGTCGAGATGATGCAAGTAAACACATTGCGAGGACTCATTTCTCTTGAAGAAAGGAATAGATGCCGTTCAGAAGATCTCTGTTTGTATTGTGGGATACTAACTCGCCAATTGCCCGAATAAGTCCAGGCAATCCTCTTCCCAGAAAAATCAGCTGCACGCCCTTTCCATCTACAACTCCTTGTCCCCATTATTCCTGAGGAGGGAACACAGCATTTTCAACCACAGTAATGGTTGACTCTGGGGTGGGAGGAAATTTCATGGACATTGAAGTCACCAAGCACCATTTAGTACCTTTTCAACCCAAAGACTCCCCAGAAAGGATGGAAGTCATTGATGGTTCTTCCTTGAGCTCAGAACCTGTCACCCATGAAACGAGCAATGTAACCTTAATCAGAGATCCCAATCATCAGGAGAAGATACTTATTAGTCTTATCCCTTCGCCCCTGTTTACGGTGATTCTGGGAATTCCTTGGATCATGATCCAGAATTCACTAATTGATTGGAAGACCAAGGTACTCTCCTTTCCCTCAAATCACTGCCAGCTCTCCTGTCTACCTAAAGTTCCTATACCAGAGTGCGTGGGAATACACACGATTCATTCTTCTCAGGAAAGTCTGCTGCTTACTTAATACTCCAGAGTTATGGACGTTTGTGACAAGAAAAATGCGGACACGCTACCCCTGCGTCGTTCCTACGAATGCCCCATTGAACTCCGACTGAGTGCTTCCATTGCCTTTGGAGAATTTATTCCCCCTCCAAGACAAAATTGAAGGTACTAAATGACTACCTCCAGGAGAATCTATCTAAGGGTTTAATCCGACCCTTTACATCCCTGGCAGGAGCTGCTCTCTTCTTCGTGGGAAAAAAGGATGGCTCCATACGAGCTGCTCTCTTCTTGGGAAAAAAGGATGGCTCCGTACATCCCTGCATTGACGATCGGGAACTAAATAAGATCACGGTGAAGAACAGGTGCCCCTTACCTCTGATTCTTGAACTACTGGAAAGAATTCAGTCAGCTAAGATCTTCATGGAGTTAGATCTCTGAGGAGCATACAATTTGGTCCGCATCCCACCAGGTGACGAGTGGAAGATAGTTTTCCAAACCCGATAAGGGCACTACGAATACCTGGTGATGCCTTTTGGACTCTGTAATGCCCCTGTTTCCTTCCAGCATCTAACATCAGTCTCTGGGAGATACTGGACCAATTCATAGTGGCATACCTGGATCATAGCCTAGTCTTTTTAGATAACATCTTGAATCACCAGAAACATGTCCTTATTGTCCTTGGGGTCTCCGAAAGCACACATTTTATATCAAATTTGAAAAGTGTGATTTTTTAAAAGACCAGTATGCAATTTCTCAGCTATGTCATTTCCCCTGAGGGTTTGAGTATGGACCCAGTCAACATTTAAGACATGCTGGAATGGCCAATTACTCGAAATGGGAAGGACATTCAGAGATTCATGGTCTTTCCTAACTTCTACAGATGGTTTATTAAAAACTTCCCTGGCATTATTTCCCTTATTAGCCAACTCAACCGAAAATAATTCCCATTCAAATGGTCACCTGAAGCCAATTTGGCGTATGAACAACTGAAGTCGTTTTTCCCCATTGCTCCTATCTTCATTCACCCAAATTCAGAACTACCATTTGTCATGGAAGCGGACACTTCCAACTCTGCTATTGGTGCCATTCTTCCACAAAGAAGTGGGCCCAAAATGCTCCTTCAACCATGCACCCTCTATTCGTACCAGCTGTCAGCAGCAGAAAGAAATTGACATCGGAAACCAGGAACGTTTTGATATAAAAGCCACATTCTCAGTGTTGAGACATTTACTTGAGCGGGCCAATCCTCCGGTTACCATCTTTACAGATCACAGGAACTCAGAATTCATTTGATCAGTAAAAAGACTATCTACTTGACAAGCCAGGTGGACTCTTTTTTTCTTCGCAAGATTTCGGTTCCACAGCTCATACCGACCTGGCTCCAAGAATGGGATGGCTGATGCCCTGTCCCGGTTATTGCTTAATCATTGTTCAGATAAAGAGCAGGAAGAGACTACTCTACCAAAAGGAAATTTTCTGGGCGTCACATTTTCCACCAATCTCCTCGAAATTTAAGGGAACCTAATCAAATAATTATTTTCTTAACAAACCCCCACAGGAGACTGAATTGTTTGAACGTGACGGTCTGTGGAACAGTTCGTCATTAATTAAGTAAGATTAGAAGTGCTCCAATTAATGCATGATTCCTGATCCCCCGGGTGTCCTCAAAACACAGGAACTGTTGTCCCGCTTTTTGGTGGTCCAAACTATAACAAGACATTAAATACTATGTCATCTGCTGTGAGACCTGTGCTAGGACCAAGATTCCTTGAGCATCCCCTTGTGGGTTTTCTGCAGCTTCTTCCGATACCTACTGATCCTTGGGGGTCCATATCAATCGATTTTATTGTTGTACTACCCAGATCAAATGGGATTTATACCATTATTGTAGTAGTGGATCAGCTTATGAAGATGTCCACTTCATTGCTACATCGAATCTCCCTTCAGCAGATCAGACGGCTAAGTTGATCTTAAAAGAGGTGCTCTGTCTTCATGGGGCTCCGGACAAAATCATATCTGATAGAGGGTTTGAAATTTACTTCAAGATTCTGGAGGACCTTCTGTTCCTCTTTAGGAATTCGTTTAAATGTATCCTCCGGCAGTGATTCACAATCGAATGGCCAGATCGAAAGGAGAAATATTTACGCTGGTTTGTTTGCCATCTCCAGGATGACTGGGCTGACTTTTTACCTCTAGCAGAGTTCCCTTACAATAACTCATATCATTCCTCGACACAGCAGAGCTCCTTCTCGAATTTTGGGTTTCATACAACTTTTGTTCCTCACTTTCCAACTTCTGGCTCCATTCCAGCGGTCACAGAGAAACTTTGTCGTACAAGACATTCAGGAGACTCTTAAAGCTGCAGTTCAGTCAATATCCTGCATGTGTGTTTTTTTTTTTAATAAATCAGTTCTGTAGTAAGAAAAAATACTTTTAGCATTTTCTGTTTTTAAAAAAACAACTTTGAAAGACCAATTTTCTTGTATTCTATTTTAACAGCCATTTGCTAAGGCACTGCCCCTTCATGTCCTGTCACAAGCCCTGGCACACCCCTTTGTCAGCCCTGCCCTCCCTCTAGCACATGTCAGTGCAGTAGTGCTCATGAATATTCATGAGCTTCCACTGACTGACAAGCAGAATATAAACAAATCCCAGCTTTTAATATGTCACCAAATTTCGACCTATCAATACATGGAGAATGAATTGACTGGCAGCTATACAGTTCTTTAGGTAATTAGAGATTGCACACATAAAACTATTGAAGTAAAAAAAAAATGTAAAAAAAAAAAAAAAAAAGACTGAACTGCAGCTTTAAAGAGACACTTCATGAGGACTAAGCACAAAACAAGAAAGCACCAACACCGCAGACCTCCTCCAAGATTTCTCATCAGGGATAAGGTCTGGCTTTCAACTAGAAACTTACGGTTGAAGGTCTCCACCATTAAATTGAGTCAAAAATGAATTGGCCCCTTCCAGATTTCAGCACTGGTAAATCCTGGTCTATCAGATTAGAACATTCGGATTCCATTAAAGTACACCTAGTCTTTCACACTTATTTACTAAAACCGTTCCGGGAGAATCCTTTTTCCGGACGCAACCTTCCTCCTCCTGACCCTGTCCTGGTGGATAACGATGAAGAGTTCATTGTGGAGAAAATGTTGGACTCCAGGTTGCACCGAGGAAACCTCCAATATCTGGGTCACTGGGTTGGCTATGGTCCAGAGGAGAGGTCCTGGTAAGCAGAAGATTTTGTACATGCTGCACGATTGGTGAGGGCCTTCCACCAGAGATAAACTAACAAGCCTAAAGAAGGGCCATCTGGAGAAAGCTCCTGAAAAGGGGGGGGGTTATGGCAGGTTCTGCCTGACGTTCTGGTCTGCAGTACCCATGCACCTCCATGCACCTCCACCGGGAGTGCTGCTGAATCCTGTCCTTGCAGGGATCCCCCTCTGCGGTCCTCTCACTCTGAAATGTGATGCTCTCTCGCTGCCTTTATAAACTTCCTGTTCCTGCAGTCAGATGCTTGTTTATACTGGTTCCTCCTGCACCTGCTTTGGTTCCTGCTTTTGTTGTGCCTTGTTGCTGTTCCCTTTTCCCAGTCCTGTTCCCTTGTCCCAGTCCTGTTCCCTTACCCCAGTTCTGTCCCTGTGTTGCCGTCCTGTTCCTGCCTCCTCGCTACTGGCCTCCGACCTCTGCCTGTGACGCAGACGACGCCTCTCTGCTGCTCGCCTCTAAGCTCTGCCTGTGACCCCGACTACACCTTCGCTTACCCCTCACAATTCTGGCCACTGGGATTCACTCATGCCGTAGATCTCTCCTTAACAGCTCCTTTGAGAATCAGAATTCTAAGATCATTTATTGAGTGATCATGCCTTGAAAAGGCATACAGACGCACTATACTGTATCACACAACCAAGAAGATAACAAGGACATACCAGTTGGGCATAATTTTTTAAAGGCTGAGTACTACATTTTCATGTAATCTACAGTGCTGTTTCAAGAAGTCATGCCCATGCAAAAACATGTATTTTTTGCATTGACATCTGCCTTATTTCATTGCAGCATCTTTATTACAAACAAAATTGCATTAGCAGACTTCTCTTTATTTTTGTTGGCAGATGTTTCATGCAGGAAAACCGCTACATCCGGGGTCAAGTAAAAAGAAGTAGATCTTCAGATGAGCCACCATATGTTTTCCAGATGCCAAATGTAATAATGAGTGTAGCATAAAATAATCTTAGAATAAATCATCCCTATTTGCAGCACGTTCTAGTAACGCGTTGTATTATTACTATGGAAGTGACTTTGCATATTTCTAGAAAGCACTGGGTTCGTATTACTCAAACACCTTTGCTTGGTAATCCATGTTGAATTTCCATATCATATAAAGCAAAGGTGGCACCTGAGTTGCGGTGCTGACTTAAGCAGGATAGGTTGTGTTGTTGCCGGTCACAGTGGTGACTGACAGCTCAGTCAGTACTGCTCCGCTAAGTCTGAGCGCGGCACAAGAGGGGGAGAGCACTCCATGACTATGCCCCCCACCACTCTCAGTGCAGCTTAACATGTGGCAAGGGGAGGGGAGGAGGTTGCCTGTGTGCCTGTCAGTGGGTGTGTCTCAGTATAGGGTAGGTGGGAATGCCTTGATAGAAACCCCCTTCCCTTCTTTTTTTTTTTTTAAACTAAACACTGGCTACAAATTTGGGCTGATCACCCCTGGCATAAAGCCTTTAGTATTGTTTTCCTTTCTCACGCCTACTGCGTTCAATTGAAAGTAAAGCTCTCCCCTACCTGTATTACATTGAAGTAGAGGAGGGTAGAAGACTTGAAAAAGCAATAGGGGCTCCCAGTACAGCTCTAAATGATAATAATAATAATAATAATAATAATAATAATGCTTATAATAAATAATAGTCAAAGCAGGAATCCAAAAATGTCTAAATTTCTTGCAATGCTTTGCTGTACCCTTCAGCATAGAAGAGGTTAGAAGGGTTTCAGATTATGTCCATTATCAATTAAACACCTACACCTTGGTTCATTCTCTGAGTAGAAATGTTTATCCAGAACTTCATATCTAGACTGGATTCTGATGGTAAAACTTCACAGTATGAATGTAGTTTGGTGGGCCCTCAACTGTGTGGCATTTAGAGTAACACCCCCAATTTTATCAGAAGATAGTGAGATTATGTATTACTTCAATGAATCTCTTGGGTCCATATTCCTTGATCTGTAACGCTGTCTTTCCTGTGCTGGGGAAGAGTTGAGTTCCATGCAACAAAATGTGACTAAAATAAATTCCAACGTGGGGAAGGAGAAGCAAAAAGTAAAATTAAAAAATAAATAAATAAAATGAGACAACCTGTGCTCACTCTGTTAGTTGAGTTTACTTATTAGTGAAGGGAAAAGTAGGAAGCATCATACATGGACAAAATGTCACTAAAGCACAATGTTTGCAAAGTACTGAGTTGATAAAGTACAGTGTTGGCAGAGACCTAATTTAGGAGAGGGCAAGGACAATGGAGGCCCAATTAGTGGCAGTACTTTCTTATGCAGACTACTACAACCTAATTAGAGTGTACCTGCTGTTTAACTCTATGCTGTTCAGTCATTTCCTATTAAAAGTTGTTACTGTCCTAAATAATCCAACTCAGTGGCAGCACTTCAACGCGGACCAGGACTGACTGATTGAATTAATAATCATTGGTTAGGCAGAAGTGCACAATGCCACATGATGTACATATCAGTAGTTTGACTTCATATGGTGGAAACATTATTAGATAATACATTGGCCCAGATTCAGCAAACTTTGTTAAAGTGGAGTTAATATCACGGTAAAAAAAAAATACACGCGCGTTATTGCCACAATTTTATGTTTGAACTCATTAATATTGTGGTAATCATTTCCCAGGTCTGATATTAGGGCCAAAATACATTTTAACCTTAAAATCATTAGTACACTGGCGACACACTTTATTCGAGCTCGGCTAGTCCCACGAATTCGGGTATACTCGGGTGTATTGAGGTTTGTGACTGTTTTCTGCCCGAGTGCATTGCGTTATTTTCCAGGCAGGGATTGAAGCATTTTATTCCCGCTGGCTGCAATACTGCACAGTATATATATATACTGCATTACAATTCATGAATTTATGCCATCTGGTAGACACACGAAGCATTGCAGCCTATTAAATCCTAATCATTATCATTTAACAGATCAGCCGCCCGTCAGCCAGGCATGAACCATGGCTGGGAAGGCAAACGCAACGGGGCTTGTCAGAGGTGAGGAGCGGCGCATTCCAGGTATCTGCCAGGTACATACTGGGTATTTGCTCGAATAAAGTGTGTCGCAGCAGTAGTCATTGTGGCTCTCAATGGGGGCCTAGATAGCCACATTGGTGAGCAATGGTGGGTGGGGGGCGTCCATGATTCTCAGTTGAAATTTATTTTTTATATAATGCTGCTTTTTTTTTATACGCGTGTTTCTTTTTTTTGGTTAATGCCCCAAACCACTACTGGCCACATTTGCCTAATAGGGCATTAATCTAGAGGGAATGTAGGTTTGTTTGGGGTGGGTGAAGGGGTGTGGTTGCCCCGGGGATGGTGGTTAGGCCTCCCGGGTGGGGGTGGGGGAATGGTGGCGGGAAAGGTTAACCCCTTGCTTACCTTACTCTTTACGATAAAATAGGTACAATAAATATAAGTCACTGTTTTGGGCGATCATACAGCATTTTTAGGTTACTGCAGCTTGCCATTGTATGTTATGCAAATTCAGATGTTGCACAGTCTAATTTACCTGTAATATTATTTCATCATGTATCATAAAATTATGAATAACTAGGAATATATTTTCCATGTTGGTGATTTTGCTACTTACTTTTTCCCCTTTAAAAAGATTCATAATATAAAAAAAATCAGTGGCATTATACAAATCAAATGTTAATTTCCAATAAAAAAAATGGATTTTGACATAATTGTAAAAATCCAAGAGGTCATATAAATAGAACGTGGCGGTGGGAGTTTTAAATAAAAATTGAGTTTAAATGGAATAAATTCAGACTTCAAATAGTTAAGAGTCCATTAAAGTCTATGTAACAGGGGTTCCCCTACCCTCTGGGAGATTTCACTGTTACCTGGTGTTGTTGTGCTGCTCACCTGCTAGGCTTACAGGATTGCTGAGTGTCCACCCATGTTAGTGGGGAAGACAGAACAGGCTTTAGGGATCTTCCAAGTTCTTTATGGTCGCAGCGCCTCCATTTCCAGCAGGCCCCAGCAGAACCGGGTGCAGTCCCTGCAGGAAAACCCTCTTGCACTCCCCCTGATAAACTGCAGTCTCAGGCAGGAGTATAAAACAGGAACAGCTCTTTATTCTTCATACAGCATACCAACAGGTACACTCTCCATTCTATCTCTCTGGTCCCTGGAATCAACCCTCAGGGCTTGAAGCCCCAAAGGTCCATCTTTTGCTCCCTTAGTCTCTGGTGGGGTAGTGTCCCACTCCCCTGAGGGAGGGGAAGGAAGGTGGCCAAAGCCCTGGCTCCACCCTTCCAACAACACCCCTACATTTAGATCAGCAGTCCCTTTTGTACCCAGGGGAGGGTCCTAGGTCTGAGGCCCTTATTTGGTAGCACACAGCCCCCCCCCCCCCTGTCACTCAAGGCAGTTGTTTACTGCAGCAGCAAGGGCATAGATTAAACCCTAACACCGCCTGCGCTGGTACCAGGGCTGATGTGTTAGGTAGGGCAGATTAGTAGCCAAGAGGATACATGGCCACATCTATAAGATAATTGATGCTGGAAATGAATCAGACCACCATCCAATCAGTGAGGCTTCCTTCAGTGAATGCAAATTGACAACCCTGAATTGAGCTTTGGCAGACTTAGATTACTTTCATTTATTTCCATGTAAAAAGGCATTAAAGGCAGTCAGTGGCTAGTATCGCAGAATTTGATGATTCTCGCAACATCATCATCACTTTCTCAATAACCCCACTCCTACAGTTTTCCGCCTTTATCATCTGCCACTGAGTTGCCTGAAAGCATTGGTCAAACTCAACCCAAGAGGAGTGTACTTAAATGCAGATGTCAATAATCTTGATAAGGAGTCAATTTTGTACACATTTTTAAAAGAATTTCCTATGAAAGGGGAAGAATTCCTAAATTAAATAATTTTCTTCTTTAGATAAGTAAAACTGTTTGGAAATAAGGGAAAGTGGAGCTACTCCACCTCACCCTATTAATGAATAACACACCAACCAATGCCTCAGGAAACATGCTGTACAGGAACAATTCTAAGTGAATACAATTCTGCTTCCCCAAATTAAATTCCTTTATCTACACATAACTGAAAGGCAGAAATACTGTATCAAAATGCAAAGCAAGTTTAGAAAAGCCAGCACACAAGGCAGGAAGTGGACTACAGGGGATATTTCCCCAGAGACTTGAGAAGGGGTAGCAGGCTGCTTTATTGTGTATCAGAGTGGAAAAGAGCCAGAGGCAAAATAGGTGGCAAAGGGAGAAATTTGACACATTGTTCCTCTTGTATATGAAAAAATACTCTTAACCCTATGGAGTATACTAGCAGTAATGTCCTAATGTGTTTTATTGTATAGGTTAAAGATTAAAAAAAAACTATTTAGCAGTCCACATCTGTCACACATGCTCCCCAAACTCCTTTCAATCTCTCAAAATTAGAAGAAATATTTGATAACATGAGGTGTTTGGACCACATCAGATTACTCCCTGGATCAACATCCTTCCCATGTTTACTTATTTGGCTTATCCCTGTATACCTTTCCTTTCTATAAAGATGTCCAACCTTTTTTTGAACAAATCTTTACTAAATATGGCACGTGACACTACCAGTATCCAATCCCCGCGCAAGCAAGCACCGCGCAAGTGGAGGCGCCGCTCCAGCGGGGGAAGCCCTGCGCGTGCGTCAGGAGGCGCGTGAGAAGGCACGATGGTGCGGGGGGCCAACAGCGGGTGTCGGGACGGGCCGCGGGTGAGTGCGGGCGTGCAGGACCTGTGCGAGGACGCACGTGGGTCCGCTTGGCTCGTGATTCATCACATTCCCCTAATGTAATCATCACATTCCCCAAAGTATCCCCATTTAATCTGTATTAAACCTCACCTGCCATTTACCTGCCCCCTTTCCAGTCTCTCCAAGTCCTTCTGGAGAGAAATTACATCCTGCTCTGATTCTACTACCTTTACACAATTTAGTATCATCAGCAAAGATTGAGACTTTGCTCTCGATGCCAACCTCAAGGTCATTAATAAACAAGTTAAAAATCAGGGGTCCCAGTACTGATTCCTGAGGTACTCCACTCATGACCTTAGCCCAACCTGAAAAAGTTCCATTTATGACAACCCTCTGTTGTCTGTCCTTCAACCAGTTTTCAATCCAGGTGCATATATTTTTACGGAGTCCAATTTGCTTTATTTTGTACACCAACCTCTTTTGTGAAACCGTATCAAAAGCCTTTGCAAAATCTAAGTATACCACATCAACTGCATTACCCTGGTCTAAATTCCTACTTACCTCCTCAAAGGAACAAATAAGGTTAGTTTGGCAAGATCTATCCTTCATAAATCCATGCTGACTATTACTAATAATTTTGTTTTCCATTAGGTATTCCTGAATATTATCCCGTATTAAACCTTCAAGTAGTTTCCCTACTATTGAAGTCAGGCTTACAGGTCTTTAATTCCCCGGTTGTGATCTAGCTCCCTTTTTAAATATAGGCACCACGTCTGCTTTACGCCAATCTTGTGGTACTGAGCCTGTGGAAATTGAGTCCTTGAATATCAAATATAATGGTTTTGCTATTACTGAACTTAACTCCTTTAACTCTTGGATGTATGCCATCGGGGCCAGGTGCCTTATTTATTTTGCCAGGTTCCCCTTGGGTCCCCGCTGGCTCCCCTTACCTCCCAGCACGGCCGCGTGCAGCAGCGGAGGCAGCGTGCAGCTGCGGAGTGCAGGGGGAGAGCTGCAGTCAGAGATGCGACCAGGTAGCCGGAGATCCACAGCAGCAACCTTAGCAGGGTGCCACCATGTTATGTATTCACGCGCATGCGCAGATGAGTCCCCGATCGCGGCGGCCATGGGAGTGCTTTGCGCATGCGCAGAGACACAGCAGCGGCAGCCGCCATTACCGAGCAGGCTACACGGGGACTACAATCCCCAGCATGCCCAGGGGCTGCTAGTCACATGGGGAGAACCAGCCAATAGGGCTGCAGGATTCACAGAGGACTGCAGTTGATACATTTGGCGCTCTGCAAGCCACGCCAGTCGGAGCTGGGACAAAGTAGGGAGAGGGTGTATGTGCAGGGTGCCTGTGGCCCCTGTACTACACCACAGACCCCCTTGTAGGCCCCAGCTAGGTCCTGACTCCCCTGTCAATTGGTGGCTGCTATAGGGACAGGCCCCTTAGACAGGGACACTGCCCCACTTAGCATCCTTAGTGTCAGGGACACAGCAGAATGCTGCGCAGCAGTTGCAGCCAGTGGTCTGGGACTGGACCACCACCGCAAGTCTAGAGACTCTCATCACGGTGGGACACTCCCACCGGATACACCCCACGTGGAGGCGGACGCTTTTGTTGACAACGACACCGTGGGATAGACTGTTCTCTTCTGTCGTTGATACCAGGTGCTGGAGCACCTGGCAGGTATCCCCATCTACAAGTGCACCAACAGTAACACTTCTTGTGGGCAGCGCTGTCACACATACATTGAGTGGGTTGGCTCCTGTGGACATCAGGTGGGTAGGTACCCAGGGCACCTCAGTACTTTTGGGTAAACCCCACAGGGGTGTGGACACAGTGATTGGGGGCACTGTGTGGGGGTACAGCCCTGTGAGACCTGAGTGGTTCTGTTATTAGTATTCTTATGTGTTCAGTACACTTGTTAAACCATACCAGCGTGTATTTCTTACATTGTGTCCTGTGACTGGGTTTTCCCACACTGATAGGATCCCTCGCGGATGGAGGCGCTGTCACCAGACGATCCAGGTACACCCCAGGCTCCCAGCAGCAGAGGTTCAGCCCTCCTGTGAGCCACAGGTAAAGCACCACACACACAGTAGCCGCCATATCTTCCATAGGGTGGGGGAAACTGCGCTACATTTATTTTAATTTTATCAAGCCGCCTATGAACTTCTTCCTCAGTTAACCAATTGTTCATTAATATGGAGGTTGTGGTTTCCTCCTGCGGCACTACGATTTAAATTGATTTTTCCCTGGTAAACACAGAGGCAAATAATGTGTTTAATAACTCTGCTTTTTCCTTATCTCCAATAATCTACCTACCCATCTCACACTGAAAGGGTCCTATGTTTTCTTTTCTTATTTAGTTATTAAGTTACATAAATAACTTTTTAGGGTCTTACTTTCTGTTGCAATCCTTTTTTCACTATCCATTTTTGCTAATTCGATTGCCCTTTTGCCATTTTTGTCACATTGCTTATAATTCTGATATGATGTCTCTGTCCCTTTCGAATTAAAGAATCTAAACAAAAAAAGATTTACCGAGTCTGAGGTGGTGTAAACATCTATAACAAACATATAAGAACATAAAATGTAAAACACTTGATTAGCCACTTTTTTTTTTCTCATGAAACCACATCATCCATACAAAAATAAAGTGATAGTGAGGCAACTCTGTCATTGCAGGTGTTAGAATTAATGATCATGTGCTGCAGTATGTAACTGGCTACATGGGACCTGGAGATTTCTTTGCAGGTTTTGATATCTTTTTTTAAACCAAAATATAGGTCCAAAGAAAGACTTCAGATAAAACGCACACTATTATGCAAATGAAAATGAAGCTTCTTACAAACCCTCCAAAATTAACAAATGCCCTAAAGGAAAAAAAACGGACCAACGTTTCGGCTGTCACATCAGCCTTTTTCAAAGAAAGGCCATATCCCTGCTGTGACAGCCGAAACGTCTGTTCTTTTGGCTGGATAGGTCTTCTTTTCAGCAAAATCCCCAGTGCCCCTTTCTTTCTCTTCTGCAAGTGTTGATGTCAAGGGCAATTGCAGGTCTGAGTATGGGTTAGGAACACCAGTATTTATACAACATTAATAAGAACTGCTCATATTATTTATGAGTGCAACAAAACATCTGATTCATTGCTACAATACTTCCAGACATACTCATGACATACAGTACAAGAAGGGCATTAAAGACCTGTGTGTCGCATTACAGAGTAACAGAGAATTTCTGCAACTTCTTAGACAAAGTTCCCCAAAGCTTCTTCTTCTTAGGTAAGTATTAGTGTTGTACCGAGTCCTGAGGATTGCCGGGTACCGGGTATATGGGGCAATTTGCAGGCTGGGTACTGGGTACCTGCCCGGGTAGCATTGGCTTACATGCAGCCGACGGTGGAGGGTGAGGAATACCACTGCGGAGGGTGAGGAGGACCGCGGTGACATCGTTGGAGCAGCAGCAGACGTCCTGGTGGCGGTGACAGCAGCAGCAGAAGACCTTGTTCAGCGGGCGGGAGCAGTGGAACACAGCACACAGCTGATGCTGGTGGGAGCTGGGGAACCATGTTACCGTATCAGGAGCGTTTCTATTGGACAGCCAGATCCTCCCCGGCTGTCCAATAGGAACGCTCCTGCTCCGGTCACATAGTTCCCCGGCTCCCACCAGCATCGGCTGTGTGCTGTGTTCCGCTGCTCCCGCCCGCTGAACAAGGTCTTCTGCTGCTGCTGTCACCACCATCAGGACTTCTGCTGCTACTCCAACGATGTCGCCGCGGTACTCCTCACCGTCAAAAGCGGTACTCCTCGCTCTCTGTCGTCGGCTGCAGGTAAGTGTTGAAGTCTTTTTCATCTGCTCTGAAATTACAGCCCCATGCTGCTGGACCCGGGTAAGTTCCGGGTAGCTGAAAAAGCGCCGGGTACTGGGTAATTTCTAGGTACTCGGTACATCACTAGTAAATGTACATAAACATTCATATGTATAGATACTTATTATGTCTACCACGTTATTTTTATTTTTTTGGTGCCTTCCATACTTCACAATAACAAATAGCAGAGTCACTCCCAATAGTAGTAGTGCTCTCGGGACTTTAGATGACATAAAGCAGGAGAAGTCAAATGGTTTCATGCTGGGTGAGAGAGGAAGACGTGCTGGTGGGGGTGGAGAGAGAGAAATGCTGGCAGGACCGGTGCAACCACTAGGCGACTCAGGCAGTCGCCTGGGGCTGCACATTTTGGGGGGTGGGCGAAAGACAAGGCGGGTGATGGCAGTGGAGACTGGAAGCAGAGCAGTGACAGAGTGGAGGAGTCTTTGGCAGAGGATGGTGGGGACGAAGCCAGGGAGGAACTCCACAGCCAGGTAAGGAATATTAACTGGGGGGGAGAGGGTGAGAGAGGATGAAGGAGGGGGGGGGGTAAGAGGCTGAAGCCAACGTGAGAGAAGATAGAGAGTATGAGAGGGGCTGAGAGGGGGTGCAAGGGTATGAAGGGGGGGTGAAGCGATGAAGGAGGGGTGATAGGGGAAGAAGGGGGGTGATAGGGGAAGAAGGGGAGGGGTGAGATGATCCTGGCAGCCATGTTTGTAGTTTTTTAAGGTGACACTGCTCATTTGCATATCATTACCCAGAATCCCTGGCTGCAGTGGAAGCACTGTTTGCTAAGCAATACTGGGGAAAGACAGGGTTGCAGACCTGTCTGAGACATGTTAACGTGTGCACAATGTGCTCTCAAGTTGTATCTTTATTTGCTGCACCTGTATGCTGAACGGTAGCAGGTTTTTGTAACTTTTTGTTACCCAGCATAACTTATTTAATGGGTAGTTTTTCAAGGAAACAACAAAAAGTTAATTTTACCAGGAACGGAGTGTCCCCGAAAATTGAGTGACCACAAATCAGCTCCAAGGGACCCCATTGGTTCAGGTAAGGTAACAGAAAAAGTCCTTTGGGGGGTTGTCGTTTTAAGACACCAACCAGCAGGTTTGCCGTGAACAGTTATAAAGCAGTTTTCATAAAATCTCAAAGGAAGCCATTTTAAGACCCCACAAAAAAATGCTTCCACAGCAACATTTTGTCAACATAGAAAATTGCTTCACTATGAAGTATGTGAGCAGGATAGAAACAGAAGGCCATTTGTACACAAAAAAAAATCTGTACACAGCTAGGTCCAAAACCTGTATTTATTACAATATACTGAGAGTTTTCCCTTACCTCAAACTGTAGCTTTGATTTGAAGACTATTATGTACAAGGGGAGATTATAATGGTGTGAAGCTGGAATTGCTCTTTTTAGAACTTACATGTTAAATGAAATTCTCAGTTATACCCTCTTAATATACAGTAGATGTGTACAGGCGCCAATGAGTTTTCCTTCAATGATTTAAATGTACCCGAAGATCACACTGTTTCTTTATGCTGTTTAGTACAATTGGGCACTGTTTCCTTTGTGTCCCTAGATTTCATGGGAACATGGCATCAAAACACTTTCACAGGGATCACAAAACAAGTAAGAAGAAATAATTGAGGGGTGAAGGCATCACGTGGATGTAATGTTAACCAGCTGCTGATGACCGTATACCCTTTGCTTTATCTTCAGGCAATAATACTATGTTCCAGGTTGAAAATACAGTGTAGTGAATGAAATGCATTACCATGTGATTGTTACATAACTAGCATAACTCATCAGAAGGCTGGGAAACAGTATTATATTCAATAAATGAACTTACATGGTAATGAATGGTCTTCTAAAATACAAACATCATCTAACCAGAATAAATAAGTCAACTTCAAATTAAGACAAAAAAAATGTGTTTTTGTAAGTCATATCTTAACTTGAGTCTTAATCTACGCACTTAAACAACAAGCATTTAATGGATGTATTATACATATACTAATATTTAATGTGAGGTAGTTGGGGTAATCTTCTAGTGCTTCTTTTCTGCATTATGCATGAAATCTGATCATACAGTCAAGTGCTTAACGTGTACACCGTGTTATACTGTATATCGAGATAGCATTCTTAGAGATAAACATCTGTTCTTTTCTCACACTTCCACTGCAGTTCCTTCCCCTTAGATAATTATTCCCACAACAGTTTGTGTTTTGTCACCCTTTGTTGTGGTTACTTTGGGGCTTTCCAGTAATCCGGTTACTTTGGCTGGCTGAACAGTAATAGAAAACATTTCTCATCCCCCACCTCTTCCCATCATAAAACTCACCGACACCAGAAACTCCAGGGTAAGTACATAGTCCCTCTCAGTCTTCAGTAGCTCGCTGAGAACACACACTCTCAGGCGAAGCTGCCTCTCCAGATCCTTCCCACTCTCCCCTTTGCCTTCAGCTTTATTTTCTTCTGTCATCTTACGTGTTATCTTCTTCAGCAGCACAGCAGCAGTGCTTGCTATCCTCCAAACTATTTAATGTACAAGAGAAAAAGTTATCCACTGCGAGTTCAGAAGCCAAATTCCCCAAACGACATTGTTTTCTTCTGCTTCTTCAAAGGGATGGCCATGCTTTTAAATCTCCAGTCTCAAGAAATGGTTTGTGGTCAAATAATAAAAATAAAAAAAAAGTGTTCCTGTTTTTCCCTCTTTCTTTTCTGTCTTTTTCAGAAAAAGCAATAGCTTCCTTCTGCTTGCAGGTCTCCAGTCAGTGGTTTGAGAGCAAAGCAAGTAATTTGGACATTAATCAAAAGATTGTATCCATGTGACTCCAGCCCCTTCATCCTGGAACCAGCCTCTTTCCCCACCACCCACCCCCCAACAGCGTTGTCCCCTCCTTCATCCCTTCCAAATGAATGTCAGGAAAAAGGAAAGGAATCATAACCTTGGGGAAGCATTGTGTGCCAGCACTGCCTGCTTCACACAATTACAGAGCCAGGGATAGTGGGGGGTTAAAAGGGGACTTTTATGACTAGAGGATGCAAGCAACTTCTAGACTGTAAACAGTAGATGAAGTGTGGTGGTACAGACTGCTAATTTTTAGAAACCTATTCTTGAACTTTGTTTTTAAGGAGAGAATGAGGTTGATTTGAAATAAAGAAGCCATGCTTTCTCCAGCCCATTTTAAATGCATTGACTACAGAGAGGTTGTCTCTTGCTTTGGCTCTGGCACATTAAATCAGTAGACCAAGAACATGTAAACCCACCAAATAACATGTAGAAAAACACGGGGGGGGGGAGCCATTTAAAATATATTCAACCCTCTGCTATATTATCCATCTCCTTAGTCTTGTAATTTGCAAAATACTAGCAGATGTCTCCAGAGTACAAATATGGTGTATTAACCCTCCGAGTGCTGCCAAACGAGAGGTAACTCTCAATGTATTACTTCGTGGAAAACATTTTTGTAAATCAAATAAATAATATTGTCACACATGGACTACAACTTTCAGTAATAAGACTAATGATTTGTACTATCCTACAAAAAGACTTTGAAAAAAAAGTAACAACCCTAATGTGCTATTTTCTATTTTATCTAAGACATAACATCATATACTGTGCAAAAGCAAGTAGATATATACAGAGTACTACAGCATTAAAATAAAGGTAGAAATAATTGTATAATGCAAACGTGGTTTTATTAACCACTTCACTTCCAAAAAGACAGTGGTAGAGAACAGGTCAAAAGGTGACATCCGAAATAAAGTGCTTTTTAAAGCCATGCCAACATTTTTTTATATAAATGAAGCCAGTCAATAATAAGACCAGTGACTTGCAATACTCCCCAAATATGTTTTTATGAAAAACATAGTAAAGAAAGCTTCTCCTAAAATATATATATATATATATATATATATATATATATATATATATATATATATATATATATATATATATTATTTAGGTTATGGTGGGTGAAAATGTGACTGAAAACCCTCCACCATATAGCATATATAACAAATAAAAATATTACTTGTAAGCACATTCACATGTCTTAGGCCTCGGGCATGGTCAGCGCTTAGGTGCTGACCCGTGCTGAGGCGCGCTCACGCTTACCAGTGAGCCCCTGCAGCCGCAATGAGAGCGGCTTTAGCAGGGGCTTCCACAAGCGTGCGTAAGCGTGGGTCTTAAGAAAATTTTAGTTTTGGTGCTCACGGGAGCGCAGGGCCGGTCACGTGAGCGGTTCGCCCAATGAGGGCGAACCAGCTCTGTGACGTCACAGCCCCCCTCCCCCCCCGACACACCCCCGGACGGCGCGCGGTCTAAGGCCAGGGAAAGCACCCGTTTTCCCTCAGCCTCAGCGCGACTCCGCCCAGCTGGATTCACCCTGTGCTAGCGCTGAGCGTGCTGGCGCTCAAAGCATGCGTGGCGGGTGTCCTGCGTCTGCTCGCGTGCGGGGGGAGGGTGGGCGGCATTGCCGAATATTGAGCAAGCGGGAAAGTATAAAATTTTTATTTACCTAAGTGCATCGCGTGTGTGCATACGGATACCCGCGTGCGCATCGCGTGAGCGGGTACTTGCATATATATATATATATGCAAGTCACCTCACCAAGCACCGCCCGCTCAGCGCTAGCGGTGCCGCAGCCTTAGACAGGTCTGCAACCCCGCTTTTCATCATTATCACCCAGCATACAGTGCTTCCACTGCAGCAAGGGATTCTGGGAAATGACATGCAAATGAGCACACAGTGCCACCTTTTGTCTTAAATCCATTATTACATGGAGCCCTTAGTCAATGCTCGCTGTTTTAAACACAGCTTTTAAACATAGCCTGGGATCAGATGCAAAGCAAGTTAGCCCACTCAGAGACAGCTATTTCCACCTTTTGGGTCTCATCAGTGTGAGGTTGCTTCTACTGGCTTTGCAATTTAAGACTTGGGTAGGTTTTCACCACACATTATTTAGGTTATGGTGGGTGAAAAGGTGACTGAAAACCCTCCGCCGTATAGCATAAAGCAAATAAAAATATTACTCGTGAGCACATTCACATGTCAGGTGGCACTGTGTGCTCATTTGCATGTCATTTCCCAGAATCCCTTGCTGCAGTGGGAGCACTGTATGCTAGGTGATAATGGTGAAAAGCAGGGTTGCAGACCTGTCTAAGACACATGAATGTATATATATTAATTTTTATATTTATTTCTTTTACAAGGGAGTGTTACAGCATATAAGAAAATGAATGATCACAAAGAAAAAGCATAATAAATGTTTGTTAGAAGTTGACATGGTACTTAGAATGCTTTAATGGTCTTAACAACACTCATTGGGTTTATATCTGTAGCATTGTTAGTTTGTCCCAGGGTGCCAGAAGAGTTTTCACCTCCAGCACTAAAGAGGCTACTGAGATTTTTTTTTTTTCATCTTCCACAAATCAGTGACATTTGTATAGTCCTTTCTCACGACCTCCAGATTAATAAAAGTGTCCTGTTTAGAATAATTGAGTTTCCCTAACATTAGACACAGCAGCATTTTTTTGTAAAATGTCTCAGTGCCCTTTCAAGCCAGGTCATATGGTTTTCTTTGAAGAGATTTAGCAGGATAAACAAAAACCCAGATGCCCCAAAGCATTTAGCACTGCTAGGATCTCCTGGTATATAGACATGGTCTACAGATTGGTGGACAATGTAGTCTGATATATCAAAAAAGCTCCTTTAGCCCATTCTCTCCCAGAGGGGCCTGCAATGTATAAACGTATTGCTTCACAATACATTGCTGGCCCCTTAAGCAGCAAAGGGTTTAAAGGAGCCGCCATCTGCCTCTAAAAACATTTTAATTACGTCTAGTGTGTATCTATTCAATATATGCTGCTATAATCCCCCTTGTGACATTAACATTTTTAGTTAGACAGAGTCTTAATTAAATCCCTCCCCGTTAGTTTAAAATGTCTGCTTCTCCTTTCTTAGTAAAGCAAAAATGGATCAGCACTCAATAATAAATCAGGAATATTCCTGAGGAAACGGGCCCAAAAATGTTGCATTTTGTACATACCATGTTATCCTATGGGACTCTTGAGTTATTGTATACTTTTTACTTTATACCCTGTGAGGGTCACACATTAAAATAGCAGATTATATGCTGTCTTGCAAAATTTGCTTTGTCTACATGGTATTTGATTAATTATTCCTGATTTATTATTGATCCATTTTTACTTTATTATTACAGGTGCGCCGACGAGTATTCTAAAACTTGCCTTAAACTTGCCTTGGAAAATCTGGGGCAATCACCAACAAGACCCAGGTACATGCTGGCTACATGCTGCAACATTTCAGTGACATTTCTGCAGAGATTAATGGCTCATCGGATTAACACAGCAGGGGTCCATTGGCAGTCCCAATCTGTTTGAATGTGACTGCCAGGGACCCCCACTGTTACTCTGATGGGCCATTAGTCTGTCTGCAGAAATGTTGCAGCATATACCCAGCATGAACCCAGCATGGACCCAGCATGTACCTGGGTCTTGTTGGTGATTGCCCCAGATTTGTTTTAGAATACTCGTCAGCATTACAGTATACTGTTTATTTTTGCCTAGCGGTGGGGGCATAGGATCCCAGCACCATCCAGACCCAGTCGAGGTCTTTCGGTCTTTATTTTCTCCAGGTTCTATATCTGGTGAGTGCATAATCTAGATTTCCTTTTATTACTTCAACCTTCTTTCCTCAGGCCTCCTCTGTTGATGATGTCATTTGTACCTGTGCAGTCTTAATGCCTTGGCTATTTTCTCTCGCAAAAGTTAGAATGAGATCTATGTGACTAAATACTTAATTATAGGATTTCTAAAAAGTATTGAGGTGAAAAAGTGGAGCTTATAAACAAAGAAACATGGTTTTCTGTGTGACCTCCCATGTCTCTTTGATCTCTTTACTGCTAAAGGGACCAGTGATATTACGCACAGTTGGTATCTCAGAGAAGTTAACTTTGACAAGCGTACATTTAAGAGACAGTAGAAAAAGTCCCTTTTTTGGATTTCCTTTCTATTTTGTTAACTTTTTCTGATTGTATTGCCTGCTAAACAGCAGACGATGATCACTTGCTGCCAATCTTCAGTTTGAAAAAGGAATAATTGTTTATATCTTTGTAATCTCTTCCCTCCTATTTCCTTTTATGTTTCTTGGCCTCTGTTATCATACCCCAGTGTGTCTTCTGCATGGCATGTTAATTGTTTAAATTAGGCGGCGTTATCTATAAGTCTGATAATGAGTAAACCTGGTGCTGCAATTTGAGTCCACCCTGTAAAGATGTGTGTGCGCAACCAAGCAAACGTACCTCTTGTATAAAAGAAGCATATTCATTACAGCTTTAATATTAACTAGTCTCTTTCATCTGTCTCATTATGACCAAGATTGAAGAAGGGTAATAGTACTTTATGGGCAAGAGGTAATAAATAAAGGAGAAGTAAACAACACAGATACAGAAATCTCTCTGAACCTAGTCTGGCCTCTTGCGGGGAGGTTACACTCAAGATGTCCCCAAACTAATGTAACAAGTAATAGCGTAATGTATGTAAGTAGCTTCATGCAGGATGAAGTGGAAACAGAAGGCGTTGGATACCCCTTAAGAGTTCATTGGTGTAGAGGCAGTCTCAACATCAAACAGGACCATTGGAAGATTGCAAACTGGAGCAAAAACACCCAAGCACTGCATGGTAAAGAGTGTTGATTTTATTTATTTTTATTTATAAAATGTTTTACCAGGAAGTAATGCATTGAGAGTTACCTCTCGTTTTCAAGTATGCCCTGGGCATAGAGTTAAATCACAAATAATACATGGTTACAAATACAGTTCATAAGTGAACAGGGTATACATTATATACAAGACATTGCGTGCACAGTTGATACTATGGGCGTATGTAACAGTTACAGACCAGAATAAAATGTGAGACAGCTTTGGTTTTGAAAGAACTTAAACTGGTGGTGGATTTTACTAGGGCAGTTTAATTTGTGAGGATCACATTCCATCTCCAGCCTCAGTCTTTCATAACACTGTGCCTAAGGTGCCACTCCCTGACCGAAGAGCCCCCCAAGTTCTACAAACCCTCTGTGCGGGAACAGCCCACCAGTGGGCAAAGGGTTAAATGCTCAGGAAAGACACAGACTGCTGGATGCCATCACCTCTCAGCTAGCAGGTTTATTGCTCTGTGGATGTTAGAGCAGAATCCCAGCACAGCTGACTTGCCTTCTATCTCTAGCCCCACTCTCTCTTAACACCCGGCCTAAGGTGGCAGCCAAAAGGTGCATGCCATTTGCTCCTGTTTTTACACTGCACCTGCCAACAGCCCGAACTGGAAACACTACAGCTTCATGTTAAAAAATGACTTCCGCCTAATCTCAGCTTCCTCTGCCTTATTTACCTATGCTCTCTCACTTATACCTTTGCGTCTACCCCCTCTCTTCCACCCTTTCTCCTCTAAACCCTACTTTCTAACTTCCGGTTCTTTACTGTAATCTTGCTTATTTTGCAGCCAGCAACTCCATCTGCTTCTCACATCACATTCTCATCCTTCAAAGAATCCAGCAACTCCGCCTCCCACTCTCTTTTTCTCTCCCTACTATTACTTCTACTCTGAGGTGACATGTCCCCTAATCCTGGCCCTAGCCACATACTGATCCTTACACGTTCCACACCGTGCTCCAAAGTCTCCTTTTCACTATGCGCTTCCAATCACTCCAACCTCATCCCCATTACTTCTTCCTTCTGCTGAGCCCTATGGAATGCACAATGTGTCTGCAATACACGTACAGCTATCCATGGGGTAGATCCACAGGTCCGTCCCTTTCGTGCTAATAACGGTCATTTCCGAAATCGGTAAAGGACATTATTTTTATTTAGTTTAACGGGTATCCTCAAAGCTAATGAGATCCAAAAATGACATTCATTAGCAAAATGACCATCGTAACATTACCTGTATTAATGGGGATTATCATAGTGCTGGCACGTGTTCAACAATACACTGCCCATGCACATTAGTAAAAAGTCTTATTAGCGCACGTTATGCATGTAAAAAAATAACGCCCATGAGCATTTTGCCATTTCAAATAAATGCACATTTCAAACTGAATAACTCTGCAATTTTAGCTTAAGAGCTCTACTGTTCATATGGCTGAGCAGTGGTTGATAACCACTCCAAAGTTTTAGGTGCTCTCTGCTCCTGGGCCAGCATGGCAGGCAAGCAGTGCATTTGAGGGGGGGTGGGGAGGCATTCTCCAATGATTAATGCCCTGGGACACGCAATCAAGTCATTGGACAATTAAGTCAGTGCAGTCAAGTCAGTGCAATTAAAAAGCACTGGGAAGACAGCAAACCTAAAGTCAAGCGTACGGCTTGTTCTACAGTAGGTGCAGGCGCGCGGGTGTGTGCGAACGTGTGTGCACGTGCACGCACACTTTTTGTGTGTACGGTCCGTGCTGCCGTGAGCGACAGGTTTGCAGTGGTCTGTGTGTGTGTATGTGTGTGTGTGTGTGTGTGTGTGTGTGTGTGTGTGTGTGTGTGTGTGTGTGTGTGTGTGTGTGTGTGTGTGTGTGTGTGTGTGTGTGTGTGTGTGTGTGTGTGTGTGTGTGTGTGTGACCAAGGATGAGATTTTGAGAGCCGCCTCATCAATGTGTTGCTTTGCCTTTGCGGGATAAAGACATCTCGTACACCATACCACCCACAGAGGGACCCCAAACCGGAGAGATACAATAGTACACTATTGAACATGATGAGCACATTAAACACCCGGGGAAAAGAACAGTGTAGTTAGCATTTGCATCACCGGGTACATCCATATAATGGCACCAGGAATGATACTACGGGATACTCGCCATACTAATTGATGTTTTGGTAGGAGGCCAGGTTGCCAATTGACCTGTCTTTCCGAGTGCGTAATATTTTCTGTCTGTCTCTATCCTATTCTTTTGGATTTTTTGTCGTCTTTTATTCCATTCCCTCAAGTCCTTTGTCCCAAATAGATTTTCCATTCCACCCTAGTGGGACACCTCTTGTAGGTGTGTGAAATGTGGGGCATGTATAAGTAATATGCTTTTAAACTTCTTTTATTAATGTGTATAAAATGTATTTAGGTGCTGCTATGTTTTTGTTAGTGTTTGAATATTGTAATATTGTAAAACTGCTTCTGATATTAGGACGAACGGAATCATGAAGCACTCTGTGTATCTTGTTCTAATGGTTTTTAAATATGATATGAAGAGGTCAGGGTAATACACCTTTGCAGTTTGTTAGCCATATTTAATTAAATTTAGAACAGGCATTCGCCTGAGCATTAAACTTTCAACCCATGTTTAAGCCATTGCATATATTTGTACTTCTGTAATGAAACTTCATATGTAGGTTTTTAGACTATAAGGGGTTTCATTCACTTCACGACAGTGGTATCAAAGATGTAAACTAGACTTTATAAACACCACTCGGGTAGTGAGTGCCTGTAACACTCAATATTTGCATATGTATCAAGAGTCTTCAGTTCTCACAGTTGTCTAAATTCGACAAGGAGCATTTTATACACTTGCCGGTTGTCTCTTTTTAGAACTGTGCTGAGTTTGTCGCGTGGAAATTTGACTTATACATTTAAAATTGAATTGAGGCAATTAATGTCTGATCAGGGGATCTGATTTATAATTAATCTATGCTTATTATGGACGGTGAGTTGTTTTTTCCATGTTCTGATTTTATGATACACTGTTTCTGTATATTAAATTATTGCACAGATTTTTAATGCAATATTATGGGTCCGACTTGGGTAAAATAAAGCCCAAGTCCTCACAGTCTGTCTGTGTTTCATATTTAAACTGTAGAGATGTACCTAAGAAGGGTACAGAAAGATCCCTGATAGTGGCGCACTGCGGACCTTTATATAATAATACGGTCAGAGGTAGAGATATATTACTGTGAATAAAATCAATTTTATAAATATTGTAGGTGTAGTTAAAAGTGATATATAACCGGCTTAGGGAATATATATGAATATTGAAGTGCCTCAGTTTAAATGGTCAGACAGTGACTTGGACGTGTGATCGGATCAATCTCTCCTGTGAAATACCAGTGTGGAGAGTGGCGGGGTACGCATACAGTAAGCTGTATATCTCTCATAGGTGTACGCCGGTACTGATGTTGAAGTTAATTTCTAATGTTTGACAGCGCGCGCGTCACAATTATTCCCAAGTGCATTTCTTTGGGCTGTCTAGTGAAGGAGATAAATTGTACCAGTTTATTATTTATTAAACTGGTACAATTTAAGAAGCAACGGTAACATTTGGGGGATCATTCACTAAATGCCAACTAATCCTACCCTCTACCCTTGTCTCCTCTAAAACAGATTAGTTTACCTCTTAGACATATCACAGTGTTTACACGACTGAATACTTATCATTGCACACTGCTACGGAGACATAGGGAGGCACTATTATCCGAATACACCATAGGGTCAAGATTAACCCCAGCGACTTACGGTTATCTCCTTCACTAGACAGCCCAAAGAAATGCACTTGGGAATTATTGTGACGCGCGCGCTGTCAAACATTAGAAATTAACTTCAACATCAGTACCGGCGTACACTTATGAGAGATATACAGCTTACTGTATGAGTACCCCGCCACACTCCACACTGGTATTTCAAAGGAGAGATTGCTCCGATCACATGTCCAAGTCACTGTCTGACCATATACCCTAAGCCGGTTATATATCACTTTTAATTACACCTACAATATTAATAAAATTGATTTTATTCACAGTAATTTATCTCTACCTCTGACCGTATTATTATATAAAGGTCCGCAGTGCGCCACTATCAGGGATCTTTCTGTACCCTTCTTAGGTACATCTCTACAGTTTATATCGCCACTCTCCCAGGCAGAACGCATATAACACCAAGGGGTTCTGAGCAAGGTCTCTCTGTATAATATTTGTGTTTCATATTTATATTTATGTTTGCTTGCTGATACCAATGTTCTTACAGATTGTCACTAGTGAACAAATAAGAATATGCTACCATTGATGTATTTTGAGTATGCAGCAAAGGAGAAGCAATTAGCTAATTTTTATTGTGTGTAACTGTGAATCTTTATTTGCAAAACAAATTGTTCCTATTCTATTAACTATATAAGGCAGGGGTTAAGAAAGGCTCGACTTGGACCTTATACCTAGTGTTATGGAGATGAGTAACTAATCAAGTTAAGGCTATCTGGCCATGATCAAACAGGACTAGAGCTGTTCTAACAACATAAACACTATGAACATGATTACCAATCAGCGAGGGTCTATTTAAACCCTGAAAGGAACAACTAATCAGCATTTCTGAGCCTGCCGAAGCTGAATTGCCAGCGAAACGCGTTGCTCTATTCTTGACCCAAAGAGGCCACCGTAGCTGTGTAAGGATTCCACTCACCTGCTTCTTGCTGCCTCCTGTGCAGCTCTGGCTTGATTGGCTTCCAGTGCTATTTAGCTGTTGCCTTTTCTCCAGGAAGTTGCTGAACATAGACTTTGAAATGGTCTTGCAAGTAACTGTGCTTACCACTAGCTCCTCTGTTTGGCCTGACTTGGCCTCCTTGTACCTTAGTCTCTGCTCCTAGTCCCCTGCTTCCCAAGGCCTTCTTACATAGTAGCCCCAGTGCTGCTTACCTTGTTCCTTGCAGACTTCGACCTCGCCGCGCTTAAGTGGCTACGCTGATTTTCCCAGTGTTTCCTGTGGCGTGTCTTCACCCCTGGTTCCTGTGGACTTCACCCTTCTCTGTTCCTGTTCACCCCTTCCAGAAGCCCTGATACGCTGATGTGTCTTCACTGAACTTTTCCTGCTTTCCCGTGCTGAAGCGCTGGATTCCCAGCACTGTAGCTTCTGGTCCCTGCCTCCTTCAAGTGGAGATTGTTCCTCTGCTGAAGTCCCTGTGCTGAAGCTAGGGTTCCTGTGACTCCTGTCTTTACCCTGTCACGCTGCAGCACCTACGCTGAAGCGTCTTCGCTGAAGTTTTCCCGTTGCCGAATTTTGCTTGTACCTCGACCCTTCTCCTGTGCCTCCTACCTCGACCCCAGCTTGTCTATGGACTATGCTGCTTTCTCCTGTCCTGACCCAGCTATGTTTGACCATGGACTGCGCAACCCAGAACCGGCTTTGTGGTCTAAGGTCAGTGTTTTCACATCCCCACCTCAGCCCCGCGGTTCGGTCCCAGTTTGTGGCGAGCACGATCGTTACAAGCTGTCAGTCCCCTCTGAGCTCCAGTTGCATCCCAAGGCTGTATACCGGACGCGGGAGCGGGGATACTTTGGTGCCGCAGCGTGCACGGACTGTGCAGTCGCCGCCACGGACTTTTTATATGTGAGTGTGTACTTTCGTTTTGTTATTAAATATTTAACATTTTAACCTAACACACTCTCCATGCATTATACTTGGTCGTGGGAGGATATCCTGTGACGGGGGGATTCTATAACCTACATCTGCTGGTACACGGAGGCTCTGATTGGACGGAGGGATACAGATAAAGAAACCTCTGAGGACTTTATTGCTTATACATGGCCGTGTAAGTAGAGATACATTATTACTACCATTATCCCCATCTCTGAAACTACATCACCAAGTAAGTGCATTGAATGTGGTATTTAACCCTTGTGCATTACAATGAGTGTGCGATGGTTTGGTTATTTTACTAGCCAATCCACCATTGGCTATTGATTTCTCTGCATACATAGGGCATAATTTGTGTCTGTGTATATTGATTTTGTGCTCCCCTATTTAGTCTTTGTATCCATTTATTAATTTAAGTTGTATTTTACTGTGTGTTTGAATGGGCAAAAGCGCTAGTAGCCATATTTGGCTACTAGGGCATTTTCCCATTCCTGGGGGTGGTGAAGGGGTTAGTTGGCCTGGGTGGGTGGTTAAACCTCCCGGGTTTGTAGCGGGAGGGGTTAACCTCTTAATTACCTTAGCGGTAGTAACTGCTAAGGTAATTAAGGGATTAACCCCTCTCGTAACACTCCCAGGATGCCTAGCCACCCAACCTGGGGAAACTACCCCCTTCACCCACCCCGTCAACCCCCAAGAGACCGGGTACTTCTGTTTAACCCCTTCATTACATTAGCGGCTAGCCACTCTGCATTAATTTCAGGTGCGAGGAACCCTTTCCTCCAGAGTTACAGACTTCGGTATGGGGTGCCTGTATCTCCTGCAAGTTTAAATGTCCCAATCACATTGATTACAATGCTTGCATGAAGCCACAAACAAGATAAGGCCCCGGTACTGAGGTGGGAATGTTTAGAGCCACACACCCACAGCAGCGGAACCGTGCCTGGAAGGCGGATACTCAGCGTAGCCGGGTCTGGGTTGGAGAGAGAGGGTTATTCCTGTATACTTGCTGGGGTCCTGGGTTATAGATAGCTGCGTAGTTGAAGTCCGTAAGCCAATGGTCTGGAGTAGAGAAGACAGCATAGTTGTGGTCCGTAATCCTGGGTCGTGGAGTGGAGAGGTAAGCGTAGTCGAGGGTAAGCCGGGGTCAGAGCCAGAGAGGGTCCACAAACAAGCCGGGTTGGTACACAAAGGGTCACACTGCAAGAGAATACTGGAACAAGGCAAGGCAAAACAAAACACAGATCCACACAAGGCTACACTTGGTTATGCTCAGCAATGCAACTCAGCACTAGCAGGGTATTTAAACAGGAAGGAAGCCAACAGCACAGAGGGTGGAGCGAGGGCGCGGCCCCAGCAGAGACCGGGACAGGTGCAGGAGACAAGGGACTCATTAGGGCTTGATGCGCAGCTGGGGATCGTTGCGCGACGTCACGCGTGGACGCCGCATGTGGAGGGGGCGTGGCACTGTCCGAAGAGGCGGAGCCGAGCTCCGTGGCAGTAGTATATGAAGAGTGGGTGCGCGCACGCTCTGAAACGGGAGCGGGGTTGCGCGCACTGGAGAGGGGAGCGGAGGCAGCGGTAGCTGCGGTACTTCTGGAATGAGAGGAGGGAACACGCCGCAAGGGACATGTTCCCCCGATTCCTCACACACATGGAATGTGACGTGGGAGAATTAAACTTGCAGCAGATACCGGCACCCCATACCGGGACTGTAACTCGGGAAGCAGGGGGTCCCTGGATCTGAAATTAATGTTGTTCAGCTCCATAGACCCCCTGCTTCAATACTATGTAATTAAAATAAAATAAAAATAGCATGATCGCCTGTTAGAGCTGTCCAGGGAGAGGGACCGATTCCTTCTGCTCTCACTGTGCAGCTTTTCCAGACTGGTGGCGGCCCGGTAGGATTAATGCATTGGGAGTCCCATTCAGAAGCAGGGACCCCAGCTGTGTTAATCCTTATTGGCAATTAGTATGGCCGTGGGGAAGCCGCGATCTGGCTGTGGTCAGGCTGCGTATCAATTGCAGTTTTCTTGAGAAAAACTGTGAAATAAATCTGACTGCATCTGTACTATGAACCAGAAGAGAAAGAACTCAGTATAAAGTAGCACTCTGTTATCTGTATTGAGAAATGTATTTGTAGATTTAAAAATATATCTTTCTGAAATAATTGTTAAAACAATTGGTGCATAGAGTGGAATAAAAAATTGATCAATGCACACTCTGTCTAATGACAGGGTGTGTCACTTGTAGTGATGACAACTTGTGTCTATTAGCTGGAGTAGTGCCAGCTGTAGTAGGTCGCTACCATTGATTAGACCGCTGTTAGCAGTCTAGAGATGGCAGTGTCAGATTTTGCCTATAAATGAGTAGTTATATTCCCCCTGGACAATAGAGGAATATAGTTGAACAAGGAAGCAGATTAATTCCAAATGCTATCTAATGTAGCCTGGAGCAGCAAGGTATGCTGCATGGTTGGAGGGTAATGGTCTGTTGCTAAGCTTAAAAGACACAGCATGGCTAAATAGGCAAGTCAGCTGCAGCTATTCTGCCTAACCCCCTGGTAGCAGTGTGTAGCTCTGTCTTGCTCTGAATAAACCCATACATTAAACCCCCATGATTGCAGTTAGCGTGGAGGGTAGAATCAAGATTCAACAAATGCTGAGGTAAGTATCCAGTGCTGACTGCTTGTCAGCTGGAAGCATGGATCTATATAGGCACAGAGTAGTGTCATGAGTAGTCGCTGTACCTATATACAGACTAAATAGATGGCGTTCTGAACCATTCGCCTCAAATATCGAAACCTTATAACAAAGTAATATCTGCCATTTAAAAAGCAAGACTGACACCGTCAAATAGTCTGGGCCCAGAAGTCTTGACAAAGCAGCAGACGCGAAACGATCGTCGACGGGGCTTTTTTAAACTATTTGACAGTGTCAGTCTTGCTTTTTACCTCAGCATTTGTTGAATCTTGATTCTACCCTCCACGCTAACTGCAATCATGGGGGTTTAATGTATGGGTTTATTCAGAGCAGGGTTTATTCAATTGTGTATTGGTTTACAAGAATGTAAAAAATATGTGTGTGAGAATCTGAAGGGTAGCTTGATGTGGGTTGGGGGGGGGGGGGTGTGTGTGTGTGTCAATTCCGCAATATGGACTATACTGGGTAAACCAAACAGGCCTTTCAAACCAGGATAAATCACCACAGATTTCCCATATTAAGCTCCAGTTTAGAAATGCAGATGGGACAGCATTTTTCCAAACCTATCTGTAGTCTCCAAAGGAAATTTTAACTAGAGAAAAGAGATGGACATAGCAATTCAAATATATTCCCTTTTAAAAACAACTCAACAATGTAATTGTCTATCTTCCTGTCTCAAAGATTTGGCTGTTTTTTTGTTTGTTTTTTGAAATTAAGAACTTTTCGTTCTTCAGGGCATCTCAACAGGGAATTTGTTGTCAATTATAATTAGGGATTCCGCGTTTTAGTGTTTATTTTTTACTAAAATCTGTGTTAATTTTTTGTGTGTTCATTTTATTACAAAATCTGTGTTTATCAGTGTTAACAATGAACAATAATTGACACACATTTGAATTTGATGTTTATCAGTTCACTTATTTTTTGTTTCCATACTCCTCAGTGATGCCTTTGTCTCCTACCTGTGGACAGGCTGCCACAACAGCTGAAATTTCATAGGAAAGGATGCTTCGTTTCCGGTGTTGATCGGTTTTAACCGAAAGTGCAAGATGATAAGTTGGTGATGTTACTTATGTGTTTTTCAGTTAAAACCTAAAACCGGAATCCCGAAGTATAATTGTTTACTCAACCTTTATCCCACCCTTTATCTCGAATAAAAGGGGCCAATAGAGATAAGGAGAGAGCAGAACATTACCGGTCTCTTGCTAGTCACAGTTCATGTACTTACACTTAGCCAATTCCCAAATCTAGATAGTCTAGAGCAGGGGTGCCCAAACTGGGGGGGGGCGCGAGATTTTCTGAAGAGG
Source organism: Ascaphus truei (assembly GCF_040206685.1). Lineage (NCBI taxonomy): Eukaryota > Metazoa > Chordata > Amphibia > Anura > Ascaphidae > Ascaphus > Ascaphus truei. The sequence continues at coordinate 100,148,719 of NC_134484.1, forward strand.
GCACGGCGGTTACAGAGACCGGCGCTCTTTCCCAAGGCATTTCAGTCAAACACCTGGGGACCGCGCGAGACCTCTGTAACTTCTCTTACCTCGCCATGGCAAAGCAACGTCACATGAACCCGCTGTGTCATTTGACGCTGGAGACAAGGTAAGAGGGGGACGCGAGCAGGGGGGGAGAACAGTCAAGGGGGTGCAGGGGAAAACGTTTGCACACCCCTGGTCTAGAGTGTCTGCTACTGGGTATTCTATACCCTCTCTATCTGTGGGGAGAGGTACCTCCTCTTTGCTTTTCTTAACTGACCCTAGTGCACCCTGACTATAATTTATCCAAGGTCGAGCGGGTGGCCTCTCCTACATTTTCTCTATAAAAAGGGCCAATAAATATAAGGAGAGAGAAGAACGTTGCCGGTCCAAACACAGTTACATCCCAGAAAAGGGAGCAGCTGAGAACTGAGAACACCCTCAGTTCATGTTCCCCTGATTTCTGTGACAGCCCTTGCTGCTGTTTGTATCCTGTGCTGCTGCGTGTATCCTTCGTTGCCCCGTACACTGTGTGCTGTAGCGGACGCTTCCCTGGAGTGGATGAGTGGTCCGTGACATCATCATCGGGCGCTCCACGAGGAGAAGCGGTGTGCGAGTAGCGTTCGGCTGTGTGGGCACTAACGGAGGCTGCTACACGCCAGTGTGAGACTTGTTTTCCGGGACTTTGAACCATGGACAGACCTGCTTACCACCCGGAGACGGAGTGTTTGGATTCTACATGCGCGGAGGAACCACCTGTCGGAATAGATGACTGCTGGCCCACTGCTCCCCGAGATCGAGTAAAGAGTGCCGTTTCCAGTCGTCTACTTGTGTGGTAAACCCACTAACCCACTGCTCATTTGTATTTACTCTGATGTACGCAGAACTTATTACCCTTTAGTAAAATTCACTTTTTTAAACTATACTTCACTATGTGCATTGTGTGCCTTTTTCTTTTGTTTTCTCTCTAGTTCCAGGGGTGTTGAGCCACTCCCAAGAAAGGTGACACCTTCAATTTTAAGGTCCACAATATTGTTTTGTTTCACTGTTCACTGTGTTTGTTTCACTAGGTATTAGCTGCGCACTACCACCTATTTCTGTATACTGTTGAGAACTGAAACCCCTGCCATGTCTCAGGTCCATGTTTAATAGATAGTACTTATAGCTCAAACTGTCAGGAAAAGAAATCACGAAGATTTAACCCCTTAAACATGTCACAGCATTTGGTTCATTTTAGTCCTACCTGGGGGCTGCACATTTAACACCTGAAAATGTATGGCTCACCACTCTACTTGCAGACTGCCTGCAGATTATCTCCCCCCCCCCCCACGTACTGTATCCATGTTGGGTATTTACACGTCCTTCTGCCAGTGCTGAAGTGCATATGATGAAGACCAGTAAAAAAAATGATTTATATTTGACCTCATGTTTTGTACATATGGTTTCAAAAATGAATCAAAGAAAACGACAGACAGGATCTGTTGCCGAAATGATGGGACGACCGGGGGGGGATTACAGAGAGATTTGTGTATTTTTCAAAGTATTTAAAAGACTGTTTTTTTATGATGTGTAACGGTAAGAAAATTAAAGGTATCAGGATCAATCCATCTGTTGTTGAGAGCCACATCCAGTATGGCCTCACCCTATTTATACGTGAAATCATATGTTAATTTCTTATAACATTGATTATCTAACAGCCTCCTGTTTAACTGGGGAGTAGTTAAGCACCACAACACCACCCGTCTGCTCTTCTGTCTTCATGATAATGCTCCAGTCATTTTTCATATCTCACATATATTTGACCTCCTCATATGTTAAAAGACCTTAATAATATATTTACAGCTTGACCACTTGTGATGTCGGCCCGATGTTTCCCAATACCTCACTATTTCACAACATTATTTCATGTAGAACGTTTCTCTCACAATTACAGTATAGTATGTGGTACACATCACAGGACATCTTCAGGCACAGTCATTGCACAGAGGAGCTTACAATCTATACTCAACAATCTGCTGCCTGAGGCACAGGGAGATAAAGGGACATGGCTAAGGTCACAAGGAGGTGACACCGGGAATTTAACCGGATTCCCATTATTTAAACTCAGTGCTATTGATTACAGTCAGTTTTTATTCATTGAGCCACTCCTTCTCCCTAGGAGATGACTGTCTATAAGGGCTGTTTTATAGTGGCCCCACTCAGCTATAGTTGGCTGTGGTTAGTCAGCTTTTCTATGATAGGGCCACGTGCGCGCACGGCAGTGAGCGTGGGGCCGGCCGACATGGGGGGAGATTGGGAAAAGAAGGTTTTTGCGCCGCTACCGCCGCTGTTAATGTATGTATGTACAGTATGTGTGTGTGTGTGTGTGTGTGTGTGTGTGTATATATGTATGTGTGTTGTGTTTAGAAAAGTTTAATAAAGTAAAATAAATAAAATACATAAAAAACACATTTACATACACAAGTACATATATATACATATACATGCACACACACACACACACACACACACACACACACACACACACACACACACACACACACACACACACACACACACACACACACACACACACACACACACACACACACACACACACACACACACAACACACAGTACCTTCCAAGACTGTCGCTCACAGCATACACACAAAAAGAGTGCTTCACGTGCACACTATATTACGGGTATATTAGAGACAACTAACAGATGCTGCAATCTGATTGGTGTTTATCTGGGGCCACCTAGGCCCCTTTGGCTCTCTGCCTTACCTTCTAAACGGCATTGATGGAATAAGCAGGCTGAAAAATCTGTAATGCTTTGAGATAATATAAATATATTTGTAATCTATTGTATTCCTGCAACAATACGGTATTTAGATTTAAACGTGAAAGTGTGTATGGTGGCTTATTCGTGTTAGTGATTGAAGCTGTGAGCGAATGCATGTAAGAATGTGTAAAAATGGTTTTATGTGGAAATTTGCTGCTCTACAAGCCTATATAAATATAAAAAATGCAGAATCTTTAAACAATCATGATGATTTAGACTGACCACATAAACCACTGTGGTTCATGTGGTCAGTTTAAATCATGTTTGCTGAGCTCAGACTAATTACAAGAAATATGCTTAGAAAACAATTGCCAAAAAAGACATACAAGCATTTAAATATTTTCTAAACACCAATAATGCGGGTGTAACACCCTTTCCCTCCTCCTCAGGGAGATTGGCTGATACGGTTGTTGAGCCTCCACGCTTGCGGAGCTTAGGGTGACTGGTGCAGCGCCTCCACCCATGAGGATCCCAGCGTTGGCGGGGTAGGCCCCTCACGGGAACAGGTATACCTATAGGGTATACCTCAAATAACCACAATCCAAACAATGTATATGCAACACACTTTACTATGGTCCCATAGTATTCCCCATAATACAATATACACACAATACACAATCCCCGGTAGGTAACAACAACCCAATTGTGCCCCAAAGTACTGAGGGTGCCCTGGGCACCTAAAACCTGGTGTCCACCCAAAGATATATGTGAGGACAATGCTACCCTCCCCGTATGGTGTTGATGCACATGGGTACCATCCTGGGTACTCGGGTACACCAGGGTATGCTCAGACAAGCCGCATCCGTGATCCCACAATGCAGGGCCTCTGACACATTCCCTGTCTCGCCTTACATTCGGTAGCACCACAAGGCTGTTACACCAGGCCTGGGGAATCTTCCGCTGCATCTATTTGATCTATTTGATCTTCCGCACTCTAAGGGGCAAGTCTCCTACTATAGGCCAGCCCTACAGTACTCCACTACGGTGTAGGGGAAACAAGCTGGGGCCTACGGGGAACGGATATGGCCTAGTCCAGGGGCTTGACTAGCTCCCCGGATATTACCTCTCCCTTTGCCGGCTCCGTCAGGACTGAGCACGCCGCCTCCAGTCCACGGAGGAAATCCTGAACGACAGGACCTCCTCTTCCTGCAGCACTAACCTCAAGATGGCCACTGCTTTACACACAGTCCATATGTATGTGGCTGCGCCAACCACAACATGGCCGACACATCTCACTAACCCCCCTTACCCCCCACACGCAATAGAACTACTGCTAGGGAGGAGGCTCTGCTACACGGACATCACAGATTTCAGTTCATTAATATTATGGATGTTACGTTTTGTATTGACCCACAATTATTTTGTTTCACTAATTCTTTTTCTTTACAGTTGAGAGGTTATCAGGAAGTACCTCGTAGGTAACATGGAAACCCACAAAAGACAGGAGGCCAAAATACATAACAACTGACAGGGTTTATTGTACATTAAAATAAATAAGACAGGGAAAATAAAATGGAATCTGCAAAGTGTACAAAGCTACGTGCAAAAGGCTAAGGTAGACAAGGAAACAAACAAAAGGCAGGGACAATGAGTATTAATGGAACAAAACAACAAAAAGGTGCATATACTGTAGATCTGCAGAACTAGGAGTCTGATAAAAGGGAACAGAGAAATACACAGAGCTAGGGAGCAAAGAAAAACCTGACTCGTGACCTGTAAACAGAAAGTTGACGAGCAGAGAATTTACAGACTGGTTGAGCTTATATACCCAAATTAAGATGACAGCTGGCCTGATTCTTAACAGTTCTGAGCCTGAACTTAACTCCTCTGTGCGCCACTACAGGCCTACAAGGAGTACTGCGGGAGGGAAAATTAGAGGTATAGCGATGGGCACACCATGTGCTCCTTCATGCACTAATCTTTTTCTGGGTGGGGTAAAATGAAAATATTTTCAATAAATACCTAGACAATTGTACCGGACATGTTTTAATCTGGCTGAGGTTCATTGGTGATGTGCTGTTTGAGGGATAGCACAAAGGAAGATTGTGAAAAATGTATTAGAATACTTAACGTTAATAATTTGAAAATGTCTGATATCTGAGATTTCAAACATATCAGTTAATTACTTGGACTTAACAATATTCATTATTTTAGAGGGTACTTATTCATACAGATTTATATCTTAACCGAACAGCTCTCAATAGTTTATTGCACTTTACATGTGGCCATCTCCAACACCAAATAAATGCTATACCGATAAGGCAATTATTGTGGGTCAGACGTAATTTTTCTGATCATAAGACTTTTTTTTTAAACCAAGTCTTGAATTTATACACATGTTTTGAAAGGTGGAAAAGGCCAGCACATTGTTAATAAGGGTCTCAACAGAGCCAAGGATGTCCATAGGGATTCTGTGTTGGTCCCAAAACAATATGATGAACAACATGGAAATACAGTTAGATTTATTGGGACATATAGTCCAAACAGATGAGGACCTTAAACAGCAAATAGGACTGCTGTCTCAAAAATGATTTCTAGAACGCAGAGAACTCAGAGATTTATTGGTTTCAAGCCAAAGTACACTATATTCAGGGATCATTCCCATGTGGCAATTGTATTGCCTGTTTATGTATGAAAACTACTGAGGAATTTTACAACAGTTTAGAGAGTAGAGACTATAAGATATATTCACTCCATAAACTGTAATACCAATAATGTCATCTATTGCTTGGTTTGTTTCTTTAATTTAATTTAAATATATACGTATGACTTCAATACAACTGAAGAAAATGGACTTGCAATAGAACATATGTGCAACATTAGAAATGCATGTTTCAATAAGTTAAAGGGTAAAAAATATACAGTACCTCTGTGGACAGACATTATTTTTATCAACAGTGAAGGCGCAAATAAGTGTATAGTAATGAATACAATAATAATGATGATCCTGTGCAGTGTCAATAAGTAAAAAGAAGCATTCAAAGCCGGTCTGTTGTAGTCAAATGACCACAAAGCAGTCAAAAGGAAGATGGCTGCAAACTGAAGTCCTCCTCAAAAAAGATATGAGAAGGACATAGCATAATACAATTTATTGGTATGACAGAACAGGGAAACAAGAGAGAGAACACACTCACATTTTCCCCCTCTGTTATGCGCAATGAGTGTGTTAAGGGCACACTCTAGCCTCTCAAGATTAAGCCACAGCCTCCGCTTGTCAGCCTGTGATGATCCGCTCCACTTCCTGCTTCAGCGATGACCCTGCTGGTCTCGGGACTTCCACGTCTGCGCACGCACCACAGTACGGTGTCCCAGTGGAGAAAAATGGCTGACTGGTAGGTATGGTCACCATACACAAAATTACATAGTATACAACAACACATTTTAAATATAACAATATTTAATCTACACATTAATAGCAGTTGGAAAACAGTAATAAAATGTCTAAACACAAGAAATAATTATGTATTAATATCCAACATATAAGTTAATACAAATATCTACAAAAAAAGAAACAAAATGTTAGTTACATGATAGTATTGTAAGCGAAATTACCACAATTTTTCAATACAATCTAGGCAGAAAAATCCAATTATAAGGACCCAACGGTATCATAAAATTACTCAGGATGCCGGCCTAGTCTTAACCTGAGTATAGTACAAGGATATAAATTAAATATTGGTTAAATTAACCCCAATTAGCTACTATAAATTATATGTCACAATTGTATTGAAAACAAATGTGTGTATTAACTCAAAAGAGGGCCTAGGTCAAAATCCAAGTTTAACCCCATTGGTTTTAAGGTTTTCTACTTGTAAATCCATAGGGTTTTTTCTGAGATAAATCCTTTTCTCTATTCCCACCTCTCCAATTTTTGGGAATACATTCTATGCCCTTGAACAATAGGCCTTTAGGATTAGACTGATGGTGAAGTTTAAGTGCATTGAAACACTATGGGACCCCAACCCTATCTTTATCTTTCGGACATGCTCAAGCACTCTGATTTTTAATTGTCTAATTGTGCACCCTAAATATTGTAGGCCGCAAGGGCATTCCAAAAGATAAACCACAAAGGTGGTATTGCAGGTTATTAGGGTGGATAGTGGATATATTTCACCAGTGACATTAGATTTGAAATCCTTATTCTTGTTCATACCATATTCACAGGCCTTGCAATGAAGGTATGTGAAAAAACCTTAAGGATTACTCTTTAACCACATAGATGTTTTATCAGTATTTTCAATCCTATCTTTATTTGTTCTTAATGCACTAGGTGCAATTTTATCTTTCAAGTTTGGAGCCTTAGAAAAAACTATTTGGGGTTTATTTGGTAAAAACTCATTTAAAATTGGGTCTTGTTTTAAGATATTCCAATGCCGATTTAAAATTAATATTCTTAATTTTTTCGGATTTCATATTATATTGGGTTATAAACAGAATCCAATTGTCCATTCTATCCTTAGATTCATTCTACTTCTTATCTTTTATCTTTAAGAACTCTGTCCTCCCTGTGCTATTAATTTTTTGGTTAGCGCTGTCCAGCACCTCTTCATTATAGTTTTTCTCTAAAAACCTTTGTTTTAAAAGTAAAGATTGTTCTTGACAGATAGTGTCCGATGTACAGTTTCTTTTAATCCTTCGTAGCTGCCATAGGGAATGTTATTGAGCCAGTCCCTATGGTGACAGCTAGTCCGGTGCACGTAGGTATTGCAATGCACATGCTTAAAGTGAGTCGTGTAGTTTTTTTTAATCCTAAGTGCCAATACATTTCTACTTGTTTATGCTATTTACCTACCCTTGGTGAGTTATTGGCTGTGTTCCGCCACCTTTTTACTTTCACTCATCGCTCGATCCGGATTGGAGCACACCGGCTGCGGTTCAATGTGCAAGGGAAAACTCAGTGAGTACTTCAAAGCTTAATATTCATCATTGTTGCTCTTGATCACTGTAGACTTTATACAGTAGAGACTGTATTTTACATTGTCAACAACAGACGACAGAGAAGCCCAATGCTACATCCAACATGACAGAAATACACAGTAAAATACTTATATATTCTCTTGAAATAGGGTCATTTAGTTTAACCCTTTGGCCAAAGCGTTGTAAGCTTGCGAGCCACGAAAAGGCAGATACCTGTTCGCAAGTCCTAATGATTTGGATCATTTTGATCAGATGAAAACATCTACAGAGTATCTGTCCCCGTCCAGATTATTTTCCTACGTAGGTAATGCGTGCACTGAGAAAAAATCACGCTGACACACGTTCAGTATGATAATGTCTGACTTTATTCCTACAGACCACATTCATATATAGAGGCTGCAGTGGGGGATTGTATGCAAAAGGAGCTCTCTCAGGTCTAAAGGTTGTGTGTAAATACACATGTCAGTATCTCATTGGTTCTTGTTGGGTCTTTTCCTTGTATGGTCTTGTTGTTGCAGTTTATGGTCCTGTTATTGCAGGTTTTTTGGACACATCAGCATTTGAGGGGAATTCCTCGGTGCCATCTTCCTTACTTGAAGGGAGGGGTAGCTGCGGTAGCCATTTTGAGTAAGGAATCATAGCAAAGTATTACAGATGAAGAAATAGGCATTTTATCCAATCCATCACAGTCCCCCCTAGAAATGTCTATTTCTGAGTCTGTCCCTAGATGTATACTAACTCATCTGTCCAGATGTGCCTGGGAACTCTTTTGTGCTGTACGTTAGACGAGTCATGGCTTGTCCATGACCCCCCTTGCCACAGACTTTGCACATAAGGAAGTCAGATGCTGTCCCTATGGATTTATACTATTGTACAGTACTTAACTGGGAGGGACTGTAACGGAGTAAATGGACCATCTTCCAAGAGTGGAGTATTATTATCTGACTGCAGAAAAAGGGTAGGAGTGCTATTGTCAACAGCTTTGGTCATGAACTTTTTAAAACATGGGAGAACACAGCAGACAATAATCACAAACAAAACAAAAATAATAACTATTGCGATGCCTATTTGGGCAAGAATCTTTTGCCATCCCGTCTTTCCTTGCTAGACCATTTTGTGGTCGGTATCCCCAATCTGTTCCCGTGTTCCATCCTACTGCTCCCCAGTAATCACATTCCTTTCCCCAGAAGGAATCCGTTACACATATATAAGTGGACCTGAAACCGGAATTGCTGTATAGAACACATTGCCAATGTGTTGAGGGGCAGCTGACAATATTACAATAATCAAAGGAGAAGGTAGCTACATGAGTATTGGATGAATTATACCAAAACGTGACTACCCCTTCATGTTGGGTGATAGCAATCTATTGTGCCCTCCTCCCCCCCCCAGACCCAACAAGCAAAAGATATATAGCATCATTTTCCTTCTGAGGTGTCCTCGTTGGGAGCTGGAACCTTCTTGCAATGAGAGGCGTGTATCCAGGTGTTCTTGCCAGCTAGCTTGACTGATGTCGCTGTGGTCAACGTAACTTGGAAAGGACCATCATATCTGGGCTCTAGGGAGTGCTTCCTTACAAATTTCTTCACGAGCACCCAGTCTCCGGGCACGAGTCTATGAATCCCGGTATCTAGATCTGGATCTGGAATAGAAGAAAACACTCGACCATGCATATTGGTTAGTTCTTGCGCTAGGGCAGTTACATATTTGGTCAAAACATCAGACTGCATCTGTAACTGCTGTGGGTAGTAACAACCAAGTTTGGGGGCAATACCAAACAGTATCTCAAATGGGGATAGAGCATGTTTCCCTCGTGGAGTGTATCGAACACTGAACAAAGCAATGGGTAGACTATCTGGCCAGGGCATATTTGTTTCCTGGGCCATTTTCAACATTCTAGTTTTCAGTGTGCCATTCATTCTTTCTACCTTTCCACTACTCTAGGGATGGTATGGGGTGTGGAAAGCAAGGGTGGTCCCTAGCGCGGACCAAATTTCTTTAGCTAGCGTAGCAGTGAAAGCAGGGCCTTGCAAGGTGTTTCTGCGGTGGTTTTTCCACACATCCTGGGTTACACTTTGCACAAATTGTACATAATTTGCAGAAATTATAAGTCATTGGGGTAATTCCAGGCGCCACATAGTATTTGTCGATCAATGCATTCATAAGAGTCTTCGAGAGATGTGCTGCTCCATGTGCCTATTGTACCACAGCAGGATACAGTGCCCGTGGCAGACAAAGTTTCTTTTTGTACTCATAAATTCCTTCTTGGGGCGATGCACCTCTTTTCTTCCAGCTTTCCTTTTCTTCCTTTGTTGCAGATTCTTGCAACTTCTTCAGATATTCTCGATTTACTGGGAGGTTCTGCATTAACGGAACCATCCTTGTCGTGTCCACTCGATCTTCCACTTCTCGTATCCCGCTGGCAGCTTGTTTTGCCGCAGCATCCTCTGGCTTCTTCTGTGTTCAGTTTCCCATAGGCTTTACCTTCAGGATGGCCACATGGCTTGGAAGGAGTAGGGCGTCCATCAGAGCTTGTATGGCTGAGCTGTGTTTCACTGGTGTTCCTGCTGCTGTCAGAAATCCCCTGGTTTGCCAAATGACGCCAAAATCATGTGCTACACCAAAGGCATATCTAGAGTCAGTGTAGATATTCGCCGTTTGTCCTTCTGCCAGTTTACACGCTGCAGTGAGGGCTTGTAGTTCGGCTTCTTGTGCAGATGCTGTTGACGGTAGTGTGCTTGCCAGTAGGACCACAGAGTCTGTGGTGACAGCATAACCCGTATGGTAGGTGCCTTGTTGATCAGCATATCGAGAACCATCCACAAACAGGATTAGATCTGGGTTCTGTATCGGCGTTTCACTCACCGTGGGCAGATGAGCAGTTTCTAGCTTCATGAGTTCGAAGCAATCATGGGATAGGTCGACTCCAGCTGTGCTTTATTCTTGTTCGTGTCCCTGCACATCTCCCCCCTCGGGAAGTGGAAGAAGAGTGGAGGGGTTAAGCACTTGGCACCGGAGAATGGAGAAGGGTGACATTGTCTGGAATGAGAAGCGAGCATTGCAACCTGAGGTGTCTGGCAGTGAACAGATGTTTTGGCTGTGTCTGATTAAGAATAGCAGCAATGTCATGTGGTGCCAGGAGAATGAGGTCATGCCCTAGAACAATGTCCGAAGTTCTATCCAGCAGTGCTTGAGCAGCAAAGACAGCACGAAGACAGGACGGTCCACCACGAGCCACAGCATCGAGACGGCTGGAGTAATAACCAATAGGTCGACATCGGCCAGCGTGTGGCTGTGTTAACACTCCAGTTGCATGTCCATTTCGTTCTGATACGAAAAGCTTAAAGGGTAAATCATAGTCTGGGAGGCCCAAGGCAGGGGCAGAGGATATTACCTGTTTGAGAACAGTGAAATTCTTGGAAGCCTCTGGGGTCATCTGGAAAAGATTTGTTGTTAAAACATCGTACAATGGTTGCATCTTTTACTGCTTGAGGATCTTGAACCATTCTATACTTATCAGGTTCACCCTTTGCGGTGCGTTTCTTCACAGGGAAAAGAGGGGTATTGCAGTTTACGGGGAAGTGGGGCCCCTTGTTTGAGCTGTACAACAATGGGTGGTACTCTTAGGTGCCCGATATCCTCAGGGCCTGTGGACCATAATTTGGACGGGATCCTATCCATGACAGCGGGTGGTATACTGGCAGCTGAGGGTTTGTCCGCTAATGCCAAAAGTATTGGAAGGGAACAAAGGGCAGAGACATCTGACTCCCAGAGCGGGGAGGTTACATCAATGGTGCCATCCTCGGAGAATATTATGGAGGCCTGTAACCTGGATAAAACATCAGCGCCAAACAGATTAAGCGGGCAAGTAGAGGAAACTACAAATCGTGCAAATAGTTCAGGGTAGGGACCTATCTGCAGGGGTCGTGTTAATGGGCTAGAGCGCGGTGTGCCATCTACCCCCACACATGAAACATCAATATCAGACAAATAGGAAGGGTCAGGTATGTCTGCAGCTCTAATTACGCTCCTGGCTGCACCTGTGTCTACCAGGAAGGGGGTGAGGTGACATACATTATTGGGGCGCCTTCTACCTGCTTGGGCGTCTGCCCATATAACCTTGGGCAGCGGTCGGGTACTGGGGGGTGTCTGGGGTTAATATTCCAGGTCATGTTTGCCTCCTGTGCAGCGGCCTGTGACTCACTATCTGAGTCAAAACTATAGGGTGCACTGTAGTGGACACTGCTGCTGGGTCTGTGTGCTATTGTTGTGTCAGGGTAGACTTGAATCCCTACCGCTGGGGCAGTGATTGTTTGGGGTGAAAGGACTGGCATCAGGGGCATTAGGGGCACAGTCGGGGTGTAATAGGAACCGTCTGCCTGCATTACAGGATATAGTTCTGCTGCATGAACAGTCAAGGTTGGTTTGTCATCTGTGGGCGGGGTAGTGGGTTGTATAGGTGGGGGTGCTGCTGGAGCTGGGAGCGAAGGTAACAAAGGAGTGAGTATAGATAAATCAGTCACACCACAATTAAAACAATCTTCCCTCCCTTTTCTATCTCCTGCTCGGTCCATTTTTCTCTGGACAGCCTTGGTAACATTAAACCAGGCTTCTGCTATCTTCAGCAGGTTGTTATCATTCAAAATTCCTCTCTTTTCTTTCAATATTTTTCGCCACTCTTCTGGCTGTAACCTGCCTTCTGCTGCAGTAATACTACATACTTTAAATAGCCTACTTGCTTTATTTTTCACTTGTTATTATATTAACTTCTGTCCTGGCAATGATAAAATAAATCCAGCAGGGACCCTTCTGTCCCTCAACAGAATTATTTTGACTCATACTAACGTAAGGTATGTTTCCCTGTGGGATTCAAAAACACACAAGACGGTGCTCACTGAGCTTCTCACTCCCACAGAAAAAGACCCCTCTTTCTAGTTGCTATTAGAACAGAAAGAAAAAGAATATTTTCTGGTTTTAAAAGACCCATTCGTGTGGCCAGTATGAACAAACCCTCTAAAAATAAATCTTTACCAGTTACCGGGAGGGCTGCTCCCATTCATTTTCGTTCTGTTCTCTCTCTTTCCGCCACTAGGTGGCAGGCTAAGACTCCTTTCTCTGTCTTACTTGCCTGTGCTCAAATGTTAAAACTGCACCTTTTTTTTTTTTTTCTCTATACTGCAATTACTAGCAAAAATGCCCTGCTTTTTTTTTTTTTCTTCTTCTTCTTCTTTCCCTTCACTTATAACACTTTATTTCCCTTCCAAATAATATACACAGTATCTAATTGTATCCCAATTTCTGCATATAAACCTTTCATAAAAATAACCCTCAATACTTACTTTCACAACACAATCATATGCCTTGATTATCTATCAGCAAATTCACTTGCCTATTTCTTTCCTATTCACTTTCTTTCTTTCTTACTGCAAAGCGTACGTTAACGCGGAAAAAACAGGAGTTCGGGCAGTTTAACGTCTAGGCGTTATCGCCCAAGCACCTATGGGCTATCTCTTCTACTCTCAACAATCCCCACCCGTCCTCATGAATTCTCAACACTAATACACAAACACATTTTGGACATAACATACAATTTGATTACGAGAGAGGGAAAGGTTGTTCAGGGATCAAATCGGCAGGATTCCGCGCTGTTACCAAGCGTAACGCGCAACACTCCTTCCCTTGCAACGCGCCAAACCGCACAGTCACTACCGGGATTCCCGTGTTTCCTCTCTGAACCGACTATACCTTACTCCCCCTTTACCCCTCCTTCCACCAAGTTTACAACATACATTGACAAAACTCCTTGTCAGCCGGCAAAAATCCCACTCCACTCCGGGCTCCCACTTGCGGCACTGACTAACATATATACAACATGTAAACATATACCGGGTGACAGATAGTCTAGGTAACAGGTTTGAGTTTAAACCGGGCTCTGGGCAAGATATCTACCTGTCTTTAGGTGACCTTCGGAGAGCCGTATGAGACACAGAAATAGACCAACAGCGGAGACAGTGCGTATCGGTAGATAATAAATGTTATCTTACCGTACTCCAGAGGTGATCAGTCTCCTGCCGCGTCCGCATTTGGTCCACCTCGGTCCCTCTGTGCAAGGCTGTCTGTTGGTTCACAACCCAGGGCCCCACGTTAGAGCGCCAGCTGATTTGGATCATTTTTATCAGATGAAAACATCTACAGAGTATCTGTCCCCGTCCAGATTATTTTCCTACGTAGGTAATGCGTGCACTGAGAAAAAATCACGCTGACACACGTTCAGTATGATAATGTCTGACTTTATTCCTACAGACCACATTCATATATAGAGGCTGGAGTGGGGGATTGTATGCAAAAGGAGCTCTCTCAGGTCTAAAGGTTGTGTGTAAATACACATGTCAGTATCTCATTGGTTCTTGTTGGGTCTTTTCCTTGTAAGGTCTTGTTGTTGCAGTTTATGGTCCTGTTATTGCAGGTTTTTTGGACACATCAGCATTTGAGGGGAATTCCTCGGTGCCATCTTCCTTACTTGAAGGGAGGGGTAGCTGCGGTAGCCATTTTGAGTAAGGAATCATAGCAAAGTATTACAGATGAAGAAATAGGCATTTTATCCAATCCATCACACTAACACTACCAGATAAAATACTAATATATCTCTATTAGGATTTTACATTGTCACTGTGACGAAGAGGATTTATATTGATCAGTTCTTACAGTCCATGACTTAGATCTGCTCTTTCAATTAGTTACAGTGTATCTATATTTACACAAAAAACATGTCAACTATTTATTAAATGTGTAAAGGTCAATACCTACTGAGAAAGATATTTTAAATCTCGTCAATTGAACTGCTCTCAATGTATTTGCTTGTCAGGCTACACCTTATCAAATTGTTGCTCTGTATGTGGTTTTGATGCACTGCTTTCATTTGGGATCTCCCAAACACCTTTTATTTTTACCTATATACTGTAATCCCCAGTCACAGGTTATGAGGTAAATAACACATTTGGAACTACAAGTGATTTTATTAGATACTGAATCTTAGTTGTAGATTACTGGAAATTGATAGACTTCGTTCCAAAGGAACATGCCTTGCTATTTCCACATTTTGAAATCCTTTTGGAGGATTAGCACCAGGAATCAAAAGCAACATTTAAAAAAAACTTGGTGCCAAGAGGTTTTTGATGGGAGAAGCTTTTCCAAATTATAGCCGTATATTACTCAGTTGTTTCATTTTATATCACTGTTTTGTATGTTTGTCTAGGATATTATTGTTATCGTTTTTTTATGATGCACCAACATATTCCTCAGCGCGGTACAATATTACATAAACCGTTACATAAAAGTAGGAACAAACATGTGCAGACAGATACAGGTCTGGTTAGATCTTCACTTACCATACTACATACTCCTATATACAGAGGATAATATGGGGAAAGATTTGTTCCCCTTGATCTCTGTTCCTACTCATGCACTCTCAATGTACACCCTATCAAAAGCATAATATCTGGTAAAGGGGTCCTCTTTTTTATACAGTTGTTTCTATTTTCTTGTACATTTGTGTCATTTTTGTATATTCATGTAATAGCATAAAAATAGATTTTGCAGTGCACCAGTTTTGGATCATATTTCTTTTTTCCTGCATTTTGAAGCATTGGTTGTGGTTAAAATAATTGCCATGTCTGTCACACCACCTCCCTGATGGTTAATATAAACTAACAATAATAACAAATAGTTTTAATATTATAATATAAAGCTAGATCATTCAGCTCTGAATTGTGATCTAATGTTAATTAGATGACAAATACACTAACCTCAATTTATCAAATTAATATCAGAACCATTTAGATTTGGTTTTATAGTAATTCACTATGTTTTGTGAAAAAAATAAATATTTATTCTATGTTTTACTATATTCATTTCCATTTACTTAACTGATTTTGACCTTATAATAGTCACATTTCCCCCTCTAATACTTTTGATTAACACTGGCCACTGTTCAGCAGCAGTGAGGAACCCTGAATTTTATTGCCCAGTGCTTTTCATGTGCCGGGATTTTGAGTCATTTTACACAGTTACATAGTACAGTAGATGAGGTTGAAAAAAAAACAGAAGTCCATCGAGTTCAACCGAATGCATGTTAAATTAAGACAACAGATACTAGTCCTACATTTGTATTTACAGTATATTGATCCAGAGGAAGGCATTAAAAGAAAACACAATGAAACATTATCCACTGCTGTCTCAAAAGAGGCCAAAAAACAAACCTGTCATAAAAAAGACATGTCAACAATGTTTTATTAAACCGAATTGTTTAGGGAAAGAGAATGGATTTGTTCAACCCAAAGCTCCTCCAAGGCAAACACAAAATTCTCTACATGCACCGCTAGTGAAACAGATTAGAGAAATTGGGGCCAGTTTCCGAGACTCAAATGATGACACAAAAGCAGGGTTCAGTTTATTACACAACATACCAAGACAGATTCCTTATTTAACATGACTAGAGAATCTGAAACCACATCCTCTTGAGCTATTAACACCAGTAAGTTTGGATTGATACTGGGGCACAATTAAGTGTGACAATATAAAGTTACCACTGCTACTAGGGGCACCTCTGTGGGCTGTACTATTGTAGGATTTAATGGTAAGGGAAGTTCCACTGCTACATTAGTATCAGGTCTCTAGAAATACAAGGATATTTGCAGATTAAAATTTATATATGACACAGTGCATGTGTTGAGGATATTATTAATACAGGTGTGATGCAACAAAAAAAAAAGAGGCTGGATTGTGGATTTAGGAAATCAAAGTTATTTGTAAAGAATCTAAGGGTAGGAAACCGGTATTATTAGATCCTTCTGAATCATGTACAGTAGGAAGTGTTTGTTCAGTTGAATTGAAAGTACCAGAGCATAAGGCTGCGTCCGCGCTAGCGCTGAGCTCGCGGCGCTTGCCGAGTTTAGTTCCTGCAATGTTAATTGTCGTGTCCCTGCTCACACGTGCTCGTGTGCGGGCACATAAGCTCTCCCAAGCTTGGTGCTTGGGGAGACAATTCAATTTGAGTTTGGAACGCTATGCAGGGTCAAATGACCCTGCTCTGACCAATGGGGAGAGAGAGGCTGTGCTGAGCGGAGAGAAGTGGAAGGGGGGTGGGAGCGGAGAGCTATGGCATGTACTACTCAGAGTTTCTCCCATCTCTAGCTAGGAGGGCAGTGCACTAGGCAAGAAAATACTGCCTTTTGCTTATTGTTTAAAGTCCTGTTCTTTATAAAGCATGTGTCACAACATCAATAAAAGGGGAGAAACTGTGCCACCAGCCCCTATAATAATGAGCAAATAATAACAAAATAGATTCATTGCAGCATCTCTGGCACTACAGCAACATTCATAAATGATTACCACCCTAGGGGTAAAATCTGTATACTTCGACTTCAGTGGAAACTATTGTCTGCTTTGGTGGATATATAATAAGCCCCTTAGGGCCTCATGCAGTAAGCGACGATTATGTGAAATCGGCAAGCTTATCGATTAGTCATGTTATTGGCGTTTTTCCCTCTCCGTATGCAGTAAGTGCCGAATACATTCAAAATCAACCCGAAAACAAATCCGCCCACTCTCACGATGATGAGCCGATCACACACAGGTGTATCGGCGTGCGTGGCGGGGTGCTGTTAGGTTGCACAATCACAAATCTTGCTGAATCAGGCGAAACAAGCATGTTTTTGATTGCGCGCCATATTTAAAGGCAACGTGTACTGCTAATCATTCTCTGTGTTGTTGGGAGTGAGAGAGAGAGAGAGACGCACAGAGCTGGACGATTGAACATTTGCATATTGACTGAGAGACTTGTTGTGTATTGGGTGAGCTTTGTCCATTGTTGTTTTGTTTACATCTTTGTCTTGTTTTATATGTGGAAGTGGGTCGTGTGATTGCCTGTACATTTATTGTCTGTTTTTTGTGAGTGCTGGAAGTATGCCCGCAAAGCGTGGGAAGAGTGATGCTGGTGGGAGTGGGAGTGCTACTCGTGGGAGTACGCGTCGGAGTGAACGTACTGTTCAGGGGAGTGATGTTGCTGGTGCACCGAGTGGTGTTGCTGGGAGTGGGAGTGCTGTTGCTGGGAGTGGGAGTGCTGTTGCTGGGAATGGGAGTGCTGTTGCTGGGAATGGGAGTGCTGTTGCTGGGAATGGGAGTGCTGTTGCTGGGAGTGGGAGTGCTGTTGCTGGGAGTGGGAGTGCTGTTGCTGGGAGTGGGAGTGCTGTTGCTGGGAGTGTGAGTGCTGGTGCTAGGAGTGTGAGTGCTGGTGCTAGGAGTGTGAGTGCTGGTGCTAGGAGTGTGAGTGCTGGTGCTAGGAGTGGGAGTGCTGGTGCTAGGAGTGGGAGTGCTGGTGCTGGGAGTGCTGCTGGTGGCGCAGTTGCTGATGGGGTGGATGGTGGTGGCGTGCTTGCTGGTGGCCAGCTTTTGGAGGCTCTTCCATTGGAAGAAGGAGAGTCCAGTCAGCACCAGCCAAGCTCTGACCCTAAACCTGCTCGGAAAAAACGTGTGGAGAAGCCACGTAATCCTCGCTTCAATGACCAGGAAAATAGGGCTCTTGTCACTGGCATTCTGGAGCACTATGACAGTATATATGGACATTTAGTAGGTAAGTGTAACTTTACATTTATTATTCAAATACATGTGATCCTAGGTCATCTGAGTTTTGTTCATATGCAAATATGGGTACACAATATCTTTCTATGTTCATTAGTGTGGAAACACAGCTTTTTATCATGCCTTACAAGGACAAATAAACACAGGCGGTCAATTTGCCATAACTGCATACAATATGAATGCAAGCTTGCTTACATGTATAGGTTTAGTAGTGAATGCTCATGTGCTGCACATATTACACATAAAACAGCATGTTTGCTATCACTTGGAACAGCTAGCAGTGTAGGAAACTGGTGCTTATATTATTATTCATTTACCTCATATCTTTTATATGTTTTTCAAGGGCGGACAAGTGCAGCAAGCAAAAAAGAAATGTGGGACACAATAGTCATTGGTGTCAATGCCTGTGGGAATCGTGTCAGGGACAAGTATCATTGTCGGAAAAGATTTGATGATATTAGGTCCAAATTGAAAAAGAAAATACAAGACCAACGCGTGCATGCTACTGGCACTGGAGGTGGGCCCACACCACAACGTCTCATATTGACTCCATTGGAGGAGCTGCTTCGGCCAAAATTACTTACCGTCGTCGTGGAAGGCTTGGCTGGTGACCGTGACATTGGAATTTATCCGTCACAATTTCCAGCAGGTGATAAATATTACTGTACTAGGCGTGTCGTTGCTTACAGTTATTTTGCATAGTTACACTGCTTTTTATACTGTCTTCACAATATAAGCATACCTGCATCTATATATGTATATGTCTGATTCTGTATATATATATCTCAAAATAGACATATATGTAGTAGTCCTACTAAAAGCAGTAACTAATATAGCACGTGCCATTGCGTGCTCATTTACATGTGAATTCCCAAAATGCATAGCTGCAGTGGAAGCAATTGATGGTGGGCGAAGATGGGGAACAACAGGGTAGTACACGTGTAACACATGTTCATGAGAAATTATTAGTAGCTACAGGTACAGAACAGAAATATGTATCATATTATTGTGTATTTTATTGATTTTACTCCGACAAACATGACATTACTGCCTATTTTAAGCATGCATCAAAGAAATTGCATGTAACGGCCTACAAACATCACTGGCACTAACACATCTATAGTTGCTTAAGAAAAGGTCCATTTTTGCTTTATGTCATATACAGACAGCATAATGAGGCACACGTATCATATGTTATGTCATTGTTTTCATAACTTAAACACTGCAGATGACTACTTAGCTCATCTACCATTGTGTTAAAGCAGCTGCAATTAATATCTCATCACAGCATACACTTCAACAGAGGGGGTGGGGTTCAGCACACACACTAATTACAGCCTCATTTCACGGTCAACTTAGTTCACACCATTTGCACCTGTTTCAAGTCATTGAAAGGTGTGGCTGATTAGGCTTTTTGGGGAAGGGAATACCTTTCTTACAACCTGAATAGCACAACTGAAGTTAATCACACTCATTGGAAAGCTTAACTCTAGCTACTAAATGCCCCAACAACTCATTACTTATCAAAGCGTACGTCACACATTAGTTCACTCATATCTATAGTTGAACTACTATGAAAGACACATTATCACACACTGCATGTGTTGTCTTGTTGAGTCACAGCCACATTCAGGTGTGCCACATCTTCGATTAATGTACCACACATATCCTCTACCAAAAATAACACTTTTTGCAATATGACCACCTTCATGATAACTATCATGAGATGACCATTCACAATGGTTATGTACATTATGATACTGATATCACTACACAACATATGATTTTTATGTACTCATTTAATCTATTTATCCTCACGCATTACTGCAGAAACATAGTATGTTGTATGTTAGGGAACTCAAAACTTCTAAGTACACAGGCATGTACATTGTTATTACAACTATTTATGTTCACTTTCACACACACATTTTCGGTTAAGGAACTGATGTTGTTAGTTAATCATAAATACAGAACATACAATAAGTGTTTGTTCAATATTTACACATGTAAATGTAAAACTTATGTTATTGTTATATATAGTTGCCCCTGGAGGACATGTGTCACCTGAGATGGAACAAGTGTCTTCACCTGGGTCAGCCAGCTCAACACTACTAGAAGGTGAGTGTATCATTTGCTGGCCATATAATATGTGCTCTTCTATATGTTATGTTGTCATGTGCATTATTTGTTTTGCACATCTTCTTTAAATAGGATTACTTAGTGTCAGTGAAAATGAAGTGTAAGGCAACATGTATTGTGTTAGTGATGTTAATTATCATGTAGGACTTCTGAGTTTAGAGCAACTTTTCATTCATTCATATTTCATACTGAGTCCAAACATTATTCGTAAGTCAAGGTAGTTTTTAATGAGGTTATAAAACGTATGCTAACATGTTAGGTGTTACTTAGGACACAGTACAATTACATAGTAACACAGCATACATTAACATGCCATTTAATAATGTGTACATTTCTTTTTAGAACATCATGGTGATGAGGATGATGAGTATGATGAGGATGACGCCACAGAAGAGACTGAAATACAATCATGTGACCATGAAGAGGTGCCAATAGAAACTGTTGTACCGCCAAATCGTCCATCAACTTCCACATACGATGCAATTGTAGCTTCAGAGGGAAAAATAGTGGACGCAGAAAATCGTCGCCATTCAGACATGATGACAGTGCTGGAAAGGATGATTGGACTGCAGGAAGAAACAGTATCACAATTGGCACATCTCCACAGAGTCTTCATTGAAGTGCCTAAACAGTTGCAAAAAATCAACACCTCATTCGAAGCATTAGTTGTTCAGCAAACACAAGCTAATTACTGGAGAATGACTAATGTACCACAATTCAACACCTCCCAGCCAGGATCTGTTCATGCAGGTCAGTTTTCACCACATTCATCTGATATTCATTCACCAGGCCCAAATGTTACCGGTCAAGTAGCAGACATTGCTGTGCAGGTTCCTGACGACATACTACCGCTGCCATCTGTACAAAATCAGCAGCTGACACCTACAAAGGAGCCCACAAAAACAAAATACAAGCAGTTACTACTGACCAGTTTTTGGTCAAAAACAACAAAAGACACACATGAAACAGACCAACCATCACTTGTGCAGTGTCTACCAACTTGCTCACATGTGTCACTGGGCACAAGCCCTGTCCGTGAACAGTCACTACCCAAAAGCCCTGTAGGTGAGTCGCTGCCCAAAAGCCCTGTAGGTGAGTCACTGGCCACAAGCCCTGTAGGTGAGTCACTGGCCACAAGCCATGTAGGTGAGTCACTGGCCACAAGCCCTGTAGGTGAATCACTGCCCACAAGCCCTGTAGGTGAGTCACTGGCCACAAGCCCTGTAGGTGAATCACTGCCCACAAGCCCTGTAGGTGAGTCACTGGCCACAAGCCCTGTAGGTGAACAGTCACTGGCCACAAGCCCTGCCCGTGAAGTGCCAGAGGCCACTCAAAGTGGCTCTGTTGTGCCTAAAGTTGGTGGCAAAAGAAAAAGGAAAATTCAAGAGACAACAAGCAGGCCTGTTACTCGCTCGCAAAAGGAACAAAAAAAATAAATGTTATAATTCAGAAAATATGTGTTTGGCCTTGTTTTGTTGACTTCAGATTATCTAATTACTATTGTATGTATGCTGAAGACTGTGTTGTTTCCAAACTTTCAACTATGTTCTTGTACACGTGAAGGTTTGGAAATGTTAACACTCATAATTAATTGTGTTATAAATATTTATGTTGTAATCGTCTGTTCAGTAATGGTCCACCAGGAGCCAGTTGCTAAGTTTAGAGAAGCTGCCATTGACTTTGCAGCAAAACATTGCATTTGGGTGTGTTAATTGATGTAAGAATTGCATATGCATATTAGTCACATGCAATTATTAAAACACCTAAGTAAGTGCAAACATCTTTCTTGTACGTGTACAGCAGGATTATGTGTAAATTATTACTTACCTTTGCCTTGCTTGGCCATTGTAATTTTGTCCTTTAATCAGTTGTGTGTTCGTTTCTATAACATCTCAGAATGTATAATAATATATATACACACACACACACACACACACACACACACACACACACACACACACACACACACACACACACACACACACACACACACTCACACACTCAGTGTGTGTGTGTATATATATATATATATATATATATATATGTATATATGTGTATATATATATATGTATATATGTGTATATATATATATGTATATATGTGTATATATATATATGTATATATGTGTATATATATATATATATGTGTATATATATATATATATGTATATATGTGTGTATATATATATATATATATATATATATATATATATATATATATATATATATATATATATATATATATATATATATATATATATAGTACTATATAAACTGGTATACACAAACTAATACACTTCATGCTTCCTTGTGAAAGCACACTATTTTAATAATACAGGCCTAATGTTTGAGAAATATCCTAAGTATGAGACTCTAACAGTATTGTGCTTAAACAAATGTTTATTACTTAATTCAATCATGTTTCTCACCATTTAAATAGGTTTCATACAAGGTATACTTAATGCCATCAATGTTGTGTGTACTCCTGCAATATAAAAAAAAAAAAATTATTATATATAAATATATATATATTTTTATAAGAGATATATTTATATATATATATATATATATATATATATATATATATATATATATATATACACACGTATTTAAACTCATGCAGACAGGGAGTTAACCAGACTTTCACATACACACAGAAATGTAAGCGGGGAAAAAACATTTCTTTTTGCAGGTGTGTTTTTACTGATATGCCTGGCTAAGAAATATTTTCACACACTGGCCTTTGTTAGTTTTCAAAAAAACACTATGTGAACGCATTCACAGTCTAGGGATGTTTTTCACAAACGAGATAAAAGAAGGAGAAATGTTTCTCCCACAGTCCCATATCACGAACCACAACTGTTAACCCAATTAGACAACCAAATCCAATTGGCGTTTGAAATAAGGAGTCAAAGTAGTTACTTTTGTTGACCTTGACAAGGAAAAACAGGAGTTTGTTAGCCATTCAGCACATTCATTTTGATGAGCAAATAACACAGACCTGCACACAGCTTTTGTGCTACTCAGACATGGCTGATGAATTCGTTAACAATATTAATCCCCTTTTAGGGTATAAGTACATGATCTGTGAAGCCATCTTGAACAGTCGCGGACAGAAAGCAAGCACACGCCAAATCGATGATTTCATTCGAGCAAAATATCCTTATTACCAAGACCGTAAGCATGCACGGAATTTTAATTCCTCAATAAGATTCACTTTATCAAGTAATGACTTTTTTGAACGTGACCAGGATAAGCTACAACACACCTATGGTTTCTGGAAGATTGCCCCGGAAAAACAATTTATCCTGAAAGACGGCACTTATATTGTCGTGAAAGGCATATTTATTCCTAATGGCAATAGCAATGTATCCGCTACTACTGATCCGTTTGAATCGATACGTGCTGCAATATCTGCAGCCTCCATTCCTGAAACCCACATTGTACAAGAACAAAAGTACTATGATTATGTACCAAGCCTTTCAGCTGAAATTGCATTGGAATGGGAACCGGAAGAAATGAACCTACCTCCCGACCAATTATTTGAAGAAAGCAGTGGCGATTCCTATGAGCGCATCCTGGAGGAGATATGTGCCATACTGGATTCAGCGGTTGGGTTAAGCGTGGATGAAAATGGCTTGCATTTCTGGAGCGACCAGTTGCAGCCAGGCGAAGAGTTAATTCTAGAAGAATGGTAAATATAACAATCGTTATGCGTTGACTCTGCGTTTAAATTTTTTTTTTTTTTGTAACCACCATTTTCACTTTCAATGCGTGGATACAGCGTAACATTGCAGACTGCATAACATGTAGCGATCACAAACAAATTGTTTCCTAATACAATATAGTAGGACCTGAAAGAGTAGTACACATTGCTGACGGAATAAATATACGTACTTTCCTATCCCTTTAAACATATTAGCAACATTTTACCATTACTCTAACACATACCTGTTTTGTTATCATGCAACATCTACAACATTGAAAACCGGGTCCACCACGTATGACGTGGGACCCTTGTCATGGGCCAAGGCGTCCTTAAAAAGGATTAGTGATGTAAGTCCCGCCCCCAAGCGACGTGCGCGCCTCAAAGCCTATTGGCTGTCATGTTTTGTTATAGTAACGGTAACTGCAGTGTGTGATGCGTGCGGCTCAGTGTTTGTAGGCGTACCCTGGGCGTTAGCCGAATGTTAATTGAGTGGGAGGAGTGTTAGCGTGCGTTTCACGCTGGCTTAACATGACGTCACACGTATTGCATTTGCGCATTGTGTTATCGGCCGTGCTTTCTGTTCAAACACGTCTGTTTAAAAAGAATACAGATGTACTCGTTTAGAACGAATGTAGTTTCGTCTTCATTGTATTTGAAATAAAGATGTTATGTTTACTGGTATTTTCAACATGTATTGAACGCACAACGTACGCTTTGTTTTGCGCATGCGCTAACAGTTAGTGGAGCCAAGCGTGAAGTGCGTGCGCACACAAAGATGTGCGCGCACATCTTTCAGTATACAGGCAACGTTCACTTCTTATACATAGTTATGCCTGCTACAAATTTAAAGAAACATTACATACTGATGAACAGTTTTACTTCTAACATATAAGTGACTGACGTGTGTATCTACACAATCATATAGAGCTGCGTAACGCGTTGTCACGGATGCATATCTAGTAAGGTGCCATCTTTGACCATCATGTGTTTGCTGTATTTCAGAGATGTCGGGGAAGATACAATCGGATCAATGTATGATTTCAGAAGAGTCTACCTTTATATGAGATGATTGTGAGGAGGAGCCACCGACTACTATACTACATATGGAACTAATTTTATATTGCTTGCAGCGCTTATTAACAAACAATTAAAAATGTGATACCCTTATGCCTATATTGCATAAGCACTTAATTAACATAATGATGTTGCAAAAGAGTGCCTCATGAATTTTTATTGAGTGTTCTTTAATGACTACTAACATTTTATGACATGGTGTGTTTTATATATAACAACCATTCCCACTCTGCTAACACATTTGTGTATTCTAATATGTAATGGAACGTATGACTGTCGAAACTATGTAACAATAATAATAATAATATGAGCATGTTCATGTATAGGGCTGCTAGTTGTACGCAGCGATTTACAGACACATGTTTCAGCCTGAGGTCCCTGGCCCGTGGAACGTACAAATGTTTTTTTGCCGCATGAGGCACAGGGAGATAAAGTGACTTGGCCAAGGTCACAAGGAGCCCACACCGGGAATTGAACCAGACTCCCCTGCTTCAAACTATCAGTGCCAGTGTGTGTCTTTACTCAGTGAGCCACTCCTTCTCCCAATGTAAAGGACACTTACAACCAAGTAGCCATTTATTTTTAAAATCTCTTGTTACATGGGTATGTAGATAAAATGGTTTGGGACTGTAGCAAATAATGTTACTGGCCAGATGTTATGGTCCCCTCCAATGCATGATGTTCTGAATATGACATCACCATCATGTTATGAAGTACGTTTCTGTGTATATTTCATTAACCTAACTAACTATAGTTTACTGTGTTTATTAATCGTTTAGAAATACATAGTATAGTCAATATGATGATATAAGCTACCATAATAAAGCTGGTGTTATCATTTGTCGGTGTTATACATGGATCCTACACCAATTGATAGAGACACAAACAGTTGTCTTAAAAAGTGTGTCTATGCTAGTGATGAATGTGCTCCCGTAAGTAAACAAATAAGTACAGTTATCCCCTTTTCTCCAACCACCTCTATATTACATTAATGGAAATTATAAGGAAACATACATAAAATGTGATGAAATGTGAGTAATCATTTTGTAATACAATGCACATGAAAGCTCAAGAGTAGCTAAATGCATATACATGATACAGAAAGTACATATATGTAACATTTGTGTTTAAACCAATATGTTGGGTTTTTAGTTCCAATAATTATAGGAAGATTGAGGTAGCCACATCTTATGAGAGATGTCAGCAAATATACATACCATGATCAGTCATACTGGAGATATACCTATAATGCAAAGGAACAATATATAAATTGCAAACATTGACATGCCATCTTCAGTACCGTAAACAACACAGCAAAGTGTGTATTTGGTGTTAAATGTACAACACCATGTATATTTCATGACATTCAAAATGTAAATCAGCCTGGTGTACACATCATCTGGATGTACATGTTACACTGCACCAATAACATTGTATGTAAGCATACTAGAAGCATGAATGATTATGGGCATAATATGTGTTTTGTCTTAGCATAAGGAATAACACAATGCTAAAATATTATTGCTTTGTTACCCAAGTTGTATTCACATACACACAACTAAAGTACAATTGAAGAGGGATTATATAACCTGTGCAACAATAACATACCGGTGCCACATCCCTTTGTGCACACAGCAGAGAAAAGAAAGGTGTGCAACCCATATTCATCTGTGTCCTAACAGAAGGTTATATAAAGAAACATTATTGTTAATATAACATAATTAAACTATAAAAGTAGTACTAGGAACATATGAGTTTGTACTTACAAGAAAAAAATGAATTGATGAGATTCTGTCGTGTCTGGCCACCACTGGCTGTTTGTTCATTTTCAGCAGCTACATGGGTGGGATGCTCGTCTACCAAAGCCTCAGCTAGGTCTGACTGTACATTGTGCCTGAGTGCAACATTGTGCAAAATGCAACAGGCAAGGATAATATCAGACACTTTTTGAGGCTTGTATAGAAGAGCCCCACCAGTTCTGTCCAGACACCTAAACCTGGTCTTGAGTAGGCCAAATGTCCTCTCTATAACAGATCTTGTAGATATATGGGCTGCATTGTACCTGTCCTCTGCTTCAGTTTGAGGGTTTAGCACCGGAGTCAAGAGCCACGGCCTAATTCCGTATCCTGAGTCACCTATAATGAATGGAGCACACATAAGCTGACATTAGTGATCAAATTGTACAATGCCAACATTCCTAAATCAACATGTGTTTTGTGTTAGAACATGTAAATATGTACTCACCCAGCAGCCAACCAGGTTCAAAATGTCCCTCTTCGAACGCATGGAAGACTGAAGAGTTCCTCAGGATAGAGGAATCGTGACTGGAACCAGGGAATTTGGGTACCACATGCATTATCCTCATCGTCGCATCACATACCACCTGTACATTGAGTGAATGGTAGTGCTTCCGATTGCGGTACACATGCTCACTCTGACTAGGTGCAATCAAAGCAACATGTGTGCAATCGATTGCACCCAGCACAGATGGTATCCCTGCTATATTATAAAAGCCAGTCCTGACTTCCAGCCACTCTGTCGCCTCTGTAGGAAAATGAATATAATTCCTAGCGCGTCTATTGAGTGCATAGAGAAACTGGGTCAAGGCCCGCGAGAATGTAGATTGCGAGACCCCGCCCACTATGCCCACAGTTGTCTGGTATGACGCGGAAGCAAGATAATGTAATGAGCACAGCATTTTAACAAGCCCAGGGACTGCACGACCTCTGGCTGTGAAAAAATCTAAATCCCCCCTTATCTCCTGATAAAGAGCTAAGATTGCTGCTGAACTCAAACGATAGCGACTTACAATCTCCTCCTCACTCATCCCATCTAACAGGGTTCTCTCCCTGTACAGACGCGGACGAGGCACAAGTTGTCTCCTCTGTCTTCTCCTCTGATCTCCTGTCCCTCTACCTGTCCCTCGGCCTGTCCCTCTCCCTGTCCCTGTCGTATCCGCGTCACTGTCACTGTCCCTCGGTGTGTCCCTACCTTGCCCTATATGATTCTCTTGATCATCAAGCATGTCATAGAAAAGAATGTTCCTGCGTCTCCTAAACATTCGCAACATTTTGAAATGAGTAGCTGTGAATGAGCAGGTAATGTGCGTCCTTTAAATAGGTATGTGATGATGTCAGGTGACATAGTAAAATGCAAGGTGTTACATTACCATAATAAAGTACTTCTGTGGCAAGCTGTGTGCACTTGTTGTTCTAAGTATTTGTTGTGTGTATTCTGCAGGGAATGATGATATTTGGCAATGATGTGACGTGAAGCTTTGTACAAAGATTGCTTGCAAATAAATAGTTGCATGTGCAATGCATGTAACACTTGTGAACGCAAGAGTCAGTCATGTAATGAGACAAAAAGGCTGAGATTGACGTGGGAAAAGTTTTGTGTAACATGTGTAATTATCCATGTTATTGTGACATGTTGGCAACAATGAATAGTCGTGTGCATATGCATGCATTTGTGTAAGGAGGATAGTTGGTATAGAATGAGTTTACAAGGTGTCCCAATGATGAATTACTGTACATGTGTGTATAAGTTAGGTTGAAGTGCTTGTAATGCAACGGTTACAATGTAAACATGCAATGTGATTGAGCGTCCAATAAGTGACGTCATGAAAATAGGGAGGACCCAAAAGTATATGTAAACATGAGAATACAGATGTACATGAACGTTTAAAGATGCGTGTCACATTACAAGCATTGTGTAATGTAAAGGAAGATGAATATACTGTGTATGTGTGACATGTGTGACATGTGTGACATCATGTAAATAATTGTCGCTGAGTTGAGTAAAATGTGTGATATGATGTGAGGTTCTCCTTTAAGAGTGTAGTATAGTATTTTCCCTTGCCACATCATCACATGATGAGTAATGTGACCCGCAAATGCTGAAAACATGTAAAAGTCGAATGTTATGCAAATAAGACACGTCAGCTGTGACACAATGCAGGGAATGCCCCCACACTGTAATGCAAATCCCCCTTGTATTGTGAGCAATGAAACGTAAACAGTACTATACTGTTATACGTCCCCGCTCCATTGACTTCCATTGATGTACAGAAGATGTTTTTTTTCTAAGTGCCGTTCCGGCAGCCTTAGCGATCGTTCTCCCGTCCAAAATGCCAACTTTAGTTGGCGGGAGAAATCGGCCATAACATCTCAATTTCGTAGTGCCGATCAGCCCCGATAAGCTGTTTTTTTTTGTTGAATCCAGCCGATTTAAAAAAGTGGCGATCAGTGTCGAAAACAGGCTTATCGGCAGGCGACTGGCCATAACCAAATTATCGGCTCCGAAACCTGGCGATATGAAGCACTTATCGGCGCTTACTGAATCTCAAACCCAATTTTGGCTATAACATGGCCATATTTCCCTTATCAACGCTTACTGCATGAGGCCCTAAATGTCATAAAGGTTAGGTGGCAGCCATAAGAATTTATATATAAATGAAACACCATTAGTGTTCCCCACAAACTGCCCATGACGAAGCTCCGTAACTGGAGGGAAACGTGCGTTTGGAACATAGTATGACGTCAGCAGACACTGCTGTGGGTCTGCTTTAGTGGAAACAGAGGTTGTTACTCTAGCATTAGGGTTTAGCCTGATGGATATATGTCAGTTTATGGTCAGGATCAGGCCCCTATTAGTATCCATAGCCAATCTTTGTTATTGGGTTCTCAGAAAGATAGCTGCTTACCTAAAGAATATAGCTACATTGTGTTCAGCTACTATATTAAACATGCTCTGATACTCAGTAGAGGCTAAGTTAACATCTCTCTGCCACATGATATTCTTTATAGTGGCTTCTCCTATCTACAATATGTGCTACTTTGTGGCTGACTTGCATATGTAGCTAATTACTTTTTGTGCCCCATTTAAAGACCTTATTAATCCCTACATTTGATGGCATTATTATATTTAAATACACTATATGTTTTATATTAGGTGGTGTGCAACGAAGTGAATTCTTTGTGAGTGCACATTTTTGTGTGACCTCCATTTTGTTTTGACTACAGGATGCAACTCACCATTCTTGTCATGACATAAAAGCCCATTCTTGAGAACGAAAAGAGGTTTTAAATAAGCCTGAGAAACAGTAATAGAATTATCTGTTTGCTTGTTCCTCTGCAAGGAACAACTTTGTGTATCAGTATTTTTAACTGTTGCTGTTAAAATAGGATCAGTAAATACTACAGATTCTCCTGTTAATGCTGCATCTTTAGCCAAAGAATTAGTAAGAAAAAATTCTCCTGTCTTAGGTTGAGTTCCTACTGGCGCTGACCGCGCTCATGCTTGAGAGTGGTGATGTCACCAACTCTTCAAGCATGAGCGTTATGCTGTCCTGCAGAAATGTTAGAGCAGGAGAAGGGGGCGTGGCTATGAAGGGAGGGGACATGTCATTGGCTGGACCGGGGCTATGTGTGTGTGTAAAGTAATATTTGTAGGTTCTCTTATCTAAGGATGGGCATTCACACATTTTGTAAAGAAATGCCTTGGAACCCAACCAACTTCAATGAAATGATAGAAGAATTCTTATTTTACTGACACCTTAATTAGCTAATAAAACCAGCATGTATTTAATTCTATGTAATGCATTTTTGTTTTTAGAGTGGCTTCCTTTTTTGCAAAAAACAATGTATATATGTAAGCCATTAAACACTCATGCAAATGTGTTTTTACACCAATATTTCACCAATGTATACAGTACAATCTTCTGGATAATGTAATGAGAATTGTAATCAGGACAAAAAGAGGAAAGTAAACACAATTATCATTTTTGGGGGGACCCGGTAAGTAAAACGGCACCTTGCAGGTGTGCTGCTTTTCTAACATATATGTTTTATTAAGTTGTGCCATAAACTCTCCTTAAATAAGGACATACTGTATGAACTTGTCCATTACAACCCCACAAAAGACTAAGGGCCTCATGCAGTAAGCGTTGATAAGGGAAATATGGCCATGTTATAGCCAAAATTGGGTTTGAGATTCAGTAAGCGCCGATAAGTGCTTCATATCGCCAGGTTTCGGAGCCGATAATTTGGTTATGGCCAGTCGCCTGCCGATAAGCCTGTTTTCGACACTGATCGCCACTTTTTTAAATCGGCTGGATTCAACAAAAAAAAACAGCTTATCGGGGCTGATCGGCACTACGAAATTGAGATGTTATGGCCGATTTCTCCCGCCAACTAAAGTTGGCATTTTGGACGGGAGAACGATCGCTAAGGCTGCCGGAACGGCACTTAGAAAAAAAACATCTTCTGTACATCAATGGAAGTCAATGGAGCGGGGACGTATAACAGTATAGTACTGTTTACGTTTCATTGCTCACAATACAAGGGGGATTTGCATTACAGTGTGGGGGCATTCCCTGCATTGTGTCACAGCTGACGTGTCTTATTTGCATAACATTCGACTTTTACATGTTTTCAGCATTTGCGGGTCACATTACTCATCATGTGATGATGTGGCAAGGGAAAATACTATACTACACTCTTAAAGGAGAACCTCACATCATATCACACATTTTACTCAACTCAGCGACAATTATTTACATGATGTCACACATGTCACACATGTCACACATACACAGTATATTCATCTTCCTTTACATTACACAATGCTTGTAATGTGACACGCATCTTTAAACGTTCATGTACATCTGTATTCTCATGTTTACATATACTTTTGGGTCCTCCCTATTTTCATGACGTCACTTATTGGACGCTCAATCACATTGCATGTTTACATTGTAACCGTTGCATTACAAGCACTTCAACCTAACTTATACACACATGTACAGTAATTCATCATTGGGACACCTTGTAAACTCATTCTATACCAACTATCCTCCTTACACAAATGCATGCATATGCACACGACTATTCATTGTTGCCAACATGTCACAATAACATGGATAATTACACATGTTACACAAAACTTTTCCCACGTCAATCTCAGCCTTTTTGTCTCATTACATGACTGACTCTTGCGTTCACAAGTGTTACATGCATTGCACATGCAACTATTTATTTGCAAGCAATCTTTGTACAAAGCTTCACGTCACATCATTGCCAAATATCATCATTCCCTGCAGAATACACACAACAAATACTTAGAACAACAAGTGCACACAGCTTGCCACAGAAGTACTTTATTATGTTAATGTAACACCTTGCATTTTACTATGTCACCTGACATCATCACATACCTATTTAAAGGACGCACATTACCTGCTCATTCACAGCTACTCATTTCAAAATGTTGCGAATGTTTAGGAGACGGAGGAACATTCTTTTCTATGACATGCTTGATGATGAAGACAATCATATAGGGCAAGGGAGGGACACACCGAGGGACAGTGACAGTGACGCGGATACGACAGGGACAGGGAGAGGGACAGGCCGAGGGACAGGTAGAGGGACAGGAGATCAGAGGAGAAGACAGAGGAGACAACTTGTGCCTCGTCCGCGTCTGTACAGGGAGAGAACCCTGTTAGATGGGATGAGTGAGGAGGAGATTGTAAGTCGCTATCGTTTGAGTTCAGCAGCAATCTTAGCTCTTTATGAGGAGATAAGGGGGGATTTAGATTTTTTCACAGCCAGAGGTCGTGCAGTCCCTGGGCTTGTTAAAATGCTGTGCTCATTACATTATCTTGCTTCCGCGTCATACCAGACAACTGTGGGCATAGTGGGCGGGGTCTCGCAATCTACATTCTCGCGGGCCTTGACCCAGTTTCTCTATGCACTCAATAGACGCGCTAGGAATTATATTCATTTTCCTACAGAGGCGACAGAGTGGCTGGAAGTCAGGACTGGCTTTTATAATATAGCAGGGATACCATGTGTGCTGGGTGCAATCGATTGCACACATGTTGCTTTGATTGCACCTAGTCAGAGTGAGCATGTGTACCGCAATCGGAAGCACTACCATTCACTCAATGTACAGGTGGTATGTGATGCCACGATGAGGATAATGCATGTGGTACCCAAGTTCCCTGGTTCCAGTCACGATTCCTCTATCCTGAGGAACTCTTCAGTCTTCCATGCGTTCGAAGAGGGACATTTTGAACCTGGTTGGCTGCTGGGTGAGTACATATTTACATGTTCTAACACAAAACACATGTTGATTTAGGAATGTTGGCATTGTACAATTTGATCACTAATGTCAGCTTATGTGTGCTCCATTCATTATAGGTGACTCAGGATACGGAATTAGGCCGTGGCTCTTGACTCCGGTGCTAAACCCTCAAACTGAAGCAGAGGACAGGTACAATGCAGCCCATATATCTACAAGATCTGTTATAGAGAGGACATTTGGCCTACTCAAGACCAGGTTTAGGTGTCTGGACAGAACTGGTGGGGCTCTTCTATACAAGCCTCAAAAAGTGTCTGATATTATCCTTGCCTGTTGCATTTTGCACAATGTTGCACTCAGGCACAATGTACAGTCAGACCTAGCTGAGGCTTTGGTAGACGAGCATCCCACCCATGTAGCTGCTGAAAATGAACAAACAGCCAGTGGTGGCCAGACACGACAGAATCTCATCAATTCATTTTTTTCTTGTAAGTACAAACTCATATGTTCCTAGTACTACTTTTATAGTTTAATTATGTTATATTAACAATAATGTTTCTTTATATAACCTTCTGTTAGGACACAGATGAATATGGGTTGCACACCTTTCTTTTCTCTGCTGTGTGCACAAAGGGATGTGGCACCGGTATGTTATTGTTGCACAGGTTATATAATCCCTCTTCAATTGTACTTTAGTTGTGTGTATGTGAATACAACTTGGGTAACAAAGCAATAATATTTTAGCATTGTGTTATTCCTTATGCTAAGACAAAACACATATTATGCCCATAATCATTCATGCTTCTAGTATGCTTACATACAATGTTATTGGTGCAGTGTAACATGTACATCCAGATGATGTGTACACCAGGCTGATTTACATTTTGAATGTCATGAAATATACATGGTGTTGTACATTTAACACCAAATACACACTTTGCTGTGTTGTTTACGGTACTGAAGATGGCATGTCAATGTTTGCAATTTATATATTGTTCCTTTGCATTATAGGTATATCTCCAGTATGACTGATCATGGTATGTATATTTGCTGACATCTCTCATAAGATGTGGCTACCTCAATCTTCCTATAATTATTGGAACTAAAAACCCAACATATTGGTTTAAACACAAATGTTACATATATGTACTTTCTGTATCATGTATATGCATTTAGCTACTCTTGAGCTTTCATGTGCATTGTATTACAAAATGATTACTCACATTTCATCACATTTTATGTATGTTTCCTTATAATTTCCATTAATGTAATATAGAGGTGGTTGGAGAAAAGGGGATAACTGTACTTATTTGTTTACTTACGGGAGCACATTCATCACTAGCATAGACACACTTTTTAAGACAACTGTTTGTGTCTCTATCAATTGGTGTAGGATCCATGTATAACACCGACAAATGATAACACCAGCTTTATTATGGTAGCTTATATCATCATATTGACTATACTATGTATTTCTAAACGATTAATAAACACAGTAAACTATAGTTAGTTAGGTTAATGAAATATACACAGAAACGTACTTCATAACATGATGGTGATGTCATATTCAGAACATCATGCATTGGAGGGGACCATAACATCTGGCCAGTAACATTATTTGCTACAGTCCCAAACCATTTTATCTACATACCCATGTAACAAGAGATTTTAAAAATAAATGGCTACTTGGTTGTAAGTGTCCTTTACATTGGGAGAAGGAGTGGCTCACTGAGTAAAGACACACACTGGCACTGATAGTTTGAAGCAGGGGAGTCTGGTTCAATTCCCGGTGTGGGCTCCTTGTGACCTTGGCCAAGTCACTTTATCTCCCTGTGCCTCATGCGGCAAAAAAACATTTGTACGTTCCACGGGCCAGGGACCTCAGGCTGAAACATGTGTCTGTAAATCGCTGCGTACAACTAGCAGCCCTATACATGAACATGCTCATATTATTATTATTATTGTTACATAGTTTCGACAGTCATACGTTCCATTACATATTAGAATACACAAATGTGTTAGCAGAGTGGGAATGGTTGTTATATATAAAACACACCATGTCATAAAATGTTAGTAGTCATTAAAGAACACTCAATAAAAATTCATGAGGCACTCTTTTGCAACATCATTATGTTAATTAAGTGCTTATGCAATATAGGCATAAGGGTATCACATTTTTAATTGTTTGTTAATAAGCGCTGCAAGCAATATAAAATTAGTTCCATATGTAGTATAGTAGTCGGTGGCTCCTCCTCACAATCATCTCATATAAAGGTAGACTCTTCTGAAATCATACATTGATCCGATTGTATCTTCCCCGACATCTCTGAAATACAGCAAACACATGATGGTCAAAGATGGCACCTTACTAGATATGCATCCGTGACAACGCGTTACGCAGCTCTATATGATTGTGTAGATACACACGTCAGTCACTTATATGTTAGAAGTAAAACTGTTCATCAGTATGTAATGTTTCTTTAAATTTGTAGCAGGCATAACTATGTATAAGAAGTGAACGTTGCCTGTATACTGAAAGATGTGCGCGCACATCTTTGTGTGCGCACGCACTTCACGCTTGGCTCCACTAACTGTTAGCGCATGCGCAAAACAAAGCGTACGTTGTGCGTTCAATACATGTTGAAAATACCAGTAAACATAACATCTTTATTTCAAATACAATGAAGACGAAACTACATTCGTTCTAAACGAGTACATCTGTATTCTTTTTAAACAGACGTGTTTGAACAGAAAGCACGGCCGATAACACAATGCGCAAATGCAATACGTGTGACGTCATGTTAAGCCAGCGTGAAACGCACGCTAACACTCCTCCCACTCAATTAACATTCGGCTAACGCCCAGGGTACGCCTACAAACACTGAGCCGCACGCATCACACACTGCAGTTACCGTTACTATAACAAAACATGACAGCCAATAGGCTTTGAGGCGCGCACGTCGCTTGGGGGCGGGACTTACATCACTAATCCTTTTTAAGGACGCCTTGGCCCATGACAAGGGTCCCACGTCATACGTGGTGGACCCGGTTTTCAATGTTGTAGATGTTGCATGATAACAAAACAGGTATGTGTTAGAGTAATGGTAAAATGTTGCTAATATGTTTAAAGGGATAGGAAAGTACGTATATTTATTCCGTCAGCAATGTGTACTACTCTTTCAGGTCCTACTATATTGTATTAGGAAACAATTTGTTTGTGATCGCTACATGTTATGCAGTCTGCAATGTTACGCTGTATCCACGCATTGAAAGTGAAAATGGTGGTTACAAAAAAAAAAAAATTTAAACGCAGAGTCAACGCATAACGATTGTTATATTTACCATTCTTCTAGAATTAACTCTTCGCCTGGCTGCAACTGGTCGCTCCAGAAATGCAAGCCATTTTCATCCACGCTTAACCCAACCGCTGAATCCAGTATGGCACATATCTCCTCCAGGATGCGCTCATAGGAATCGCCACTGCTTTCTTCAAATAATTGGTCGGGAGGTAGGTTCATTTCTTCCGGTTCCCATTCCAATGCAATTTCAGCTGAAAGGCTTGGTACATAATCATAGTACTTTTGTTCTTGTACAATGTGGGTTTCAGGAATGGAGGCTGCAGATATTGCAGCACGTATCGATTCAAACGGATCAGTAGTAGCGGATACATTGCTATTGCCATTAGGAATAAATATGCCTTTCACGACAATATAAGTGCCGTCTTTCAGGATAAATTGTTTTTCCGGGGCAATCTTCCAGAAACCATAGGTGTGTTGTAGCTTATCCTGGTCACGTTCAAAAAAGTCATTACTTGATAAAGTGAATCTTATTGAGGAATTAAAATTCCGTGCATGCTTACGGTCTTGGTAATAAGGATATTTTGCTCGAATCAAATCATCGATTTGGCGTGTGCTTGCTTTCTGTCCGCGACTGTTCAAGATGGCTTCACAGATCATGTACTTATACCCTAAAAGGGGATTAATATTGTTAACGAATTCATCAGCCATGTCTGAGTAGCACAAAAGCTGTGTGCAGGTCTGTGTTATTTGCTCATCAAAATGAATGTGCTGAATGGCTAACAAACTCCTGTTTTTCCTTGTCAAGGTCAACAAAAGTAACTACTTTGACTCCTTATTTCAAACGCCAATTGGATTTGGTTGTCTAATTGGGTTAACAGTTGTGGTTCGTGATATGGGACTGTGGGAGAAACATTTCTCCTTCTTTTATCTCGTTTGTGAAAAACATCCCTAGACTGTGAATGCGTTCACATAGTGTTTTTTTGAAAACTAACAAAGGCCAGTGTGTGAAAATATTTCTTAGCCAGGCATATCAGTAAAAACACACCTGCAAAAAGAAATGTTTTTTCCCCGCTTACATTTCTGTGTGTATGTGAAAGTCTGGTTAACTCCCTGTCTGCATGAGTTTAAATACGTGTGTATATATATATATATATATATATATATATATATATATATATATATATATATATATATATAAATATATCTCTTATAAAAATATATATATATTTATATATAATAATTTTTTTTTTTTTATATTGCAGGAGTACACACAACATTGATGGCATTAAGTATACCTTGTATGAAACCTATTTAAATGGTGAGAAACATGATTGAATTAAGTAATAAACATTTGTTTAAGCACAATACTGTTAGAGTCTCATACTTAGGATATTTCTCAAACATTAGGCCTGTATTATTAAAATAGTGTGCTTTCACAAGGAAGCATGAAGTGTATTAGTTTGTGTATACCAGTTTATATAGTACTATATATATATATATATATATATATATATATATATATATATATATATATATATATATATATATATATATATATATATATATATATATATATATATATATATATATATATATATATATATATATATATATACATATACACACATATATACATATATATATATATATACACATATATATATATATATACACATATATACATATATATATATACACATATATACATATATATATATACACATATATACATATATATATATACACATATATACATATATATATATATATATATATATACACACACTCACACTCACACTCACTCAGTGTGTGTGTGTGTGTGTGTGTGTGTGTGTGTATATATATTATTATACATTCTGAGATGTTATAGAAACGAACACACAACTGATTAAAGGACAAAATTACAATGGCCAAGCAAGGCAAAGGTAAGTAATAATTTACACATAATCCTGCTGTACACGTACAAGAAAGATGTTTGCACTTACTTAGGTGTTTTAATAATTGCATGTGACTAATATGCATATGCAATTCTTACATCAATTAACACACCCAAATGCAATGTTTTGCTGCAAAGTCAATGGCAGCTTCTCTAAACTTAGCAACTGGCTCCTGGTGGACCATTACTGAACAGACGATTACAACATAAATATTT
This sequence comes from Ascaphus truei, assembly GCF_040206685.1. NCBI lineage: Eukaryota > Metazoa > Chordata > Amphibia > Anura > Ascaphidae > Ascaphus > Ascaphus truei. Next base: position 100,187,575 of record NC_134484.1, read on the forward strand.
ATAACACAATTAATTATGAGTGTTAACATTTCCAAACCTTCACGTGTACAAGAACATAGTTGAAAGTTTGGAAACAACACAGTCTTCAGCATACATACAATAGTAATTAGATAATCTGAAGTCAACAAAACAAGGCCAAACACATATTTTCTGAATTATAACATTTATTTTTTTTGTTCCTTTTGCGAGCGAGTAACAGGCCTGCTTGTTGTCTCTTGAATTTTCCTTTTTCTTTTGCCACCAACTTTAGGCACAACAGAGCCACTTTGAGTGGCCTCTGGCACTTCACGGGCAGGGCTTGTGGCCAGTGACTGTTCACCTACAGGGCTTGTGGCCAGTGACTCACCTACAGGGCTTGTGGGCAGTGATTCACCTACAGGGCTTGTGGCCAGTGACTCACCTACAGGGCTTGTGGGCAGTGATTCACCTACAGGGCTTTTGGGCAGCGACTCACCTACAGGGCTTTTGGGTAGTGACTGTTCACGGACAGGGCTTGTGCCCAGTGACACATGTGAGCAAGTTGGTAGACACTGCACAAGTGATGGTTGGTCTGTTTCATGTGTGTCTTTTGTTGTTTTTGACCAAAAACTGGTCAGTAGTAACTGCTTGTATTTTGTTTTTGTGGGCTCCTTTGTAGGTGTCAGCTGCTGATTTTGTACAGATGGCAGCGGTAGTATGTCGTCAGGAACCTGCACAGCAATGTCTGCTACTTGACCGGTAACATTTGGGCCTGGTGAATGAATATCAGATGAATGTGGTGAAAACTGACCTGCATGAACAGATCCTGGCTGGGAGGTGTTGAATTGTGGTACATTAGTCATTCTCCAGTAATTAGCTTGTGTTTGCTGAACAACTAATGCTTCGAATGAGGTGTTGATTTTTTGCAACTGTTTAGGCACTTCAATGAAGACTCTGTGGAGATGTGCCAATTGTGATACTGTTTCTTCCTGCAGTCCAATCATCCTTTCCAGCACTGTCATCATGTCTGAATGGCGACGATTTTCTGCGTCCACTATTTTTCCCTCTGAAGCTACAATTGCATCGTATGTGGAAGTTGATGGACGATTTGGCGGTACAACAGTTTCTATTGGCACCTCTTCATGGTCACATGATTGTATTTCAGTCTCTTCTGTGGCGTCATCCTCATCATACTCATCATCCTCATCACCATGATGTTCTAAAAAGAAATGTACACATTATTAAATGGCATGTTAATGTATGCTGTGTTACTATGTAATTGTACTGTGTCCTAAGTAACACCTAACATGTTAGCATACGTTTTATAACCTCATTAAAAACTACCTTGACTTACGAATAATGTTTGGACTCAGTATGAAATATGAATGAATGAAAAGTTGCTCTAAACTCAGAAGTCCTACATGATAATTAACATCACTAACACAATACATGTTGCCTTACACTTCATTTTCACTGACACTAAGTAATCCTATTTAAAGAAGATGTGCAAAACAAATAATGCACATGACAACATAACATATAGAAGAGCACATATTATATGGCCAGCAAATGATACACTCACCTTCTAGTAGTGTTGAGCTGGCTGACCCAGGTGAAGACACTTGTTCCATCTCAGGTGACACATGTCCTCCAGGGGCAACTATATATAACAATAACATAAGTTTTACATTTACATGTGTAAATATTGAACAAACACTTATTGTATGTTCTGTATTTATGATTAACTAACAACATCAGTTCCTTAACCGAAAATGTGTGTGTGAAAGTGAACATAAATAGTTGTAATAACAATGTACATGCCTGTGTACTTAGAAGTTTTGAGTTCCCTAACATACAACATACTATGTTTCTGCAGTAATGCGTGAGGATAAATAGATTAAATGAGTACATAAAAATCATATGTTGTGTAGTGATATCAGTATCATAATGTACATAACCATTGTGAATGGTCATCTCATGATAGTTATCATGAAGGTGGTCATATTGCAAAAAGTGTTATTTTTGGTAGAGGATATGTGTGGTACATTAATCGAAGATGTGGCACACCTGAATGTGGCTGTGACTCAACAAGACAACACATGCAGTGTGTGATAATGTGTCTTTCATAGTAGTTCAACTATAGATATGAGTGAACTAATGTGTGACGTACGCTTTGATAAGTAATGAGTTGTTGGGGCATTTAGTAGCTAGAGTTAAGCTTTCCAATGAGTGTGATTAACTTCAGTTGTGCTATTCAGGTTGTAAGAAAGGTATTCCCTTCCCCAAAAAGCCTAATCAGCCACACCTTTCAATGACTTGAAACAGGTGCAAATGGTGTGAACTAAGTTGACCGTGAAATGAGGCTGTAATTAGTGTGTGTGCTGAACCCCACCCCCTCTGTTGAAGTGTATGCTGTGATGAGATATTAATTGCAGCTGCTTTAACACAATGGTAGATGAGCTAAGTAGTCATCTGCAGTGTTTAAGTTATGAAAACAATGACATAACATATGATACGTGTGCCTCATTATGCTGTCTGTATATGACATAAAGCAAAAATGGACCTTTTCTTAAGCAACTATAGATGTGTTAGTGCCAGTGATGTTTGTAGGCCGTTACATGCAATTTCTTTGATGCATGCTTAAAATAGGCAGTAATGTCATGTTTGTCGGAGTAAAATCAATAAAATACACAATAATATGATACATATTTCTGTTCTGTACCTGTAGCTACTAATAATTTCTCATGAACATGTGTTACACGTGTACTACCCTGTTGTTCCCCATCTTCGCCCACCATCAATTGCTTCCACTGCAGCTATGCATTTTGGGAATTCACATGTAAATGAGCACGCAATGGCACGTGCTATATTAGTTACTGCTTTTAGTAGGACTACTACATATATGTCTATTTTGAGATATATATATACAGAATCAGACATATACATATATAGATGCAGGTATGCTTATATTGTGAAGACAGTATAAAAAGCAGTGTAACTATGCAAAATAACTGTAAGCAACGACACGCCTAGTACAGTAATATTTATCACCTGCTGGAAATTGTGACGGATAAATTCCAATGTCACGGTCACCAGCCAAGCCTTCCACGACGACGGTAAGTAATTTTGGCCGAAGCAGCTCCTCCAATGGAGTCAATATGAGACGTTGTGGTGTGGGCCCACCTCCAGTGCCAGTAGCATGCACGCGTTGGTCTTGTATTTTCTTTTTCAATTTGGACCTAATATCATCAAATCTTTTCCGACAATGATACTTGTCCCTGACACGATTCCCACAGGCATTGACACCAATGACTATTGTGTCCCACATTTCTTTTTTGCTTGCTGCACTTGTCCGCCCTTGAAAAACATATAAAAGATATGAGGTAAATGAATAATAATATAAGCACCAGTTTCCTACACTGCTAGCTGTTCCAAGTGATAGCAAACATGCTGTTTTATGTGTAATATGTGCAGCACATGAGCATTCACTACTAAACCTATACATGTAAGCAAGCTTGCATTCATATTGTATGCAGTTATGGCAAATTGACCGCCTGTGTTTATTTGTCCTTGTAAGGCATGATAAAAAGCTGTGTTTCCACACTAATGAACATAGAAAGATATTGTGTACCCATATTTGCATATGAACAAAACTCAGATGACCTAGGATCACATGTATTTGAATAATAAATGTAAAGTTACACTTACCTACTAAATGTCCATATATACTGTCATAGTGCTCCAGAATGCCAGTGACAAGAGCCCTATTTTCCTGGTCATTGAAGCGAGGATTACGTGGCTTCTCCACACGTTTTTTCCGAGCAGGTTTAGGGTCAGAGCTTGGCTGGTGCTGACTGGACTCTCCTTCTTCCAATGGAAGAGCCTCCAAAAGCTGGCCACCAGCAAGCACGCCACCACCATCCACCCCATCAGCAACTGCGCCACCAGCAGCACTCCCAGCACCAGCACTCCCACTCCTAGCACCAGCACTCCCACTCCTAGCACCAGCACTCACACTCCTAGCACCAGCACTCACACTCCTAGCACCAGCACTCACACTCCTAGCACCAGCACTCCCACTCCCAGCAACAGCACTCCCACTCCCAGCAACAGCACTCCCACTCCCAGCAACAGCACTCCCACTCCCAGCAACAGCACTCCCATTCCCAGCAACAGCACTCCCATTCCCAGCAACAGCACTCCCATTCCCAGCAACAGCACTCCCACTCCCAGCAACAGCACTCCCACTCCCAGCAACACCACTCGGTGCACCAGCAACATCACTCCCCTGAACAGTACGTTCACTCCGACGCGTACTCCCACGAGTAGCACTCCCACTCCCACCAGCATCACTCTTCCCACGCTTTGCGGGCATACTTCCAGCACTCACAAAAAACAGACAAGAAATGTACAGGCAATCACACGACCCACTTCCACATATAAAACAAGACAAAGATGTAAACAAAACAACAATGGACAAAGCTCACCCAATACACAACAAGTCTCTCAGTCAATATGCAAATGTTCAATCGTCCAGCTCTGTGCGTCTCTCTCTCTCTCTCACTCCCAACAACACAGAGAATGATTAGCAGTACACGTTGCCTTTAAATATGGCGCGCAATCAAAAACATGCTTGTTTCGCCTGATTCAGCAAGATTTGTGATTGTGCAACCTAACAGCACCCCGCCACGCACGCCGATACACCTGTGTGTGATCGGCTCATCATCGTGAGAGTGGGCGGATTTGTTTTCGGGTTGATTTTGAATGTATTCGGCACTTACTGCATACGGAGAGGGAAAAACGCCAATAACATGACTAATCGATAAGCTTGCCGATTTCACATAATCGTCGCTTACTGCATGAGGCCCTTAGTATCTTACTTTCATCCTATCTGGTGCACTGCGCACCTTTGTTAGCTACTGTGGATACACCCTATTACTGTGCATTACTTTCCTCATAGAGGTGATACGTTTGTACCATTTATTAGCTACATGTCTCCAGCACTTTAAAAATAGGTTGGTCATTTTGCCACATTAATCCCTACATTATTATATTTAAATACACTTTATTTCTTGTTATCAATATTCATTTTTTTTTACCAGGGTGCTTCTAATCCTTATTAGGGCTTCATTATTAGTATTATACTTGTACACTCTGAGTCCTTTCTGGATCTGGTAGCCCCCTGACCACCTTATCCCACTATATTCTTTTTAATTACTGTTTATACCTACATTACAGTGATATATGTTTTATTAGTTTTATATTAAAGTTTATGTTTTCTATTAGGTGGTGTGCAACAAAGTGAATTCTTTGTGCATGCACATTTTTGTGTGTCCTCCATTTTGTTTTGCCTAGTCACTCCCAATTCACGGTTTTTGCACTCATCTGTTATCACTAAGACTACAATCCTTCCCTTTTGTGAATAAGTGCGGTGATCAAGTTGATCATTAACCCACCTCCCCCTTTTTTTCTCTACGTCCTGTAGAGAAATATAAAGATATAAAGATCATATAAAGATTTTCCTTTACACATTACAATCATGAAAGTTTGGGTCACATAGGGCAACAGAAATTGCTAGAAGTGCTCAGGAAAATTCTTTGGGGATAAGAAGATAGGTGCTATTGCTAAAAAAAAAGGTGCTATTGCTAAAAAAAGCAATAGTGGCAATTGTTACAAAGTAATCTTGAAACAATTTTACCGCATGCTGCATATAGAATGCAAAATATTTATCCTCCTGATTTTTCAAGTTTTTTTTATGGAAGGGAAGATAATGATAAAACATTTTAAGAATATAAGTCCATGGCAAGCAAATTGGGAAGTACCTTATGATATCATTGACATTATGGGTCAAACAATTTTTAAGGTACAAAGATTACCTGATTCTTTACGTAACAAACACAGACAGCAAAGTTTTTGGGTCCACATGGACCAATGTAAATTAAATGTACCAATATAATGATACTGCTTTATTTACAGGTCACAGGTAATTGTATGATGGATGACGGTTAGATGATTGGAATTGAGAAAAATGGACAAAAGCTGCACGAAAGAAAAGACTTCAACGCCAGATGGTACATCCTCATCATTAATTTGTATGTGCTCTAAATCATACAGATTTATGGGTAAATAAGTGGTTGGGATGTAAAAATGATGTATGTACAAGTACTTCTTTAATACCCATAGTAGGAAAAGAGAGATTTTTACTTCCTATGACAGTACTAGGAATACCTATTATATTATAAACTCCAATATTCTGCTTTTGTTTTTGACACAATTACAACAAGACTTGAGCAAGCAGATCTTTCTGCTTGTTTACATTTTAATTCTAATATAATTTGTTTACCACACCAAGCTAGGACTATTTGGCATCCATGTTTTCATAATCACACTTCATGTTCAGGTCATATTGAGACAGTAAAAAACATTTCACGCTCGTGTTACTCCTGTAGAGAAAGGAAAAGGTATGTGTACAGCTAATGTCAGATAGGAAAGAAAGCTTTCACCATTTACTTATGTGTAAATATTCTGAGGTTTTATTAAAGGGATCGTAATGTATTGAAGAAAATCGGATAGAAATATATTTAGATGAGATCCAGGTTAATATGTCACAGATTCTCTTGTGAGATGTAAATATAGTTCTCAGGTTTTACAAAAACAATTAAAAGAAGCAGAAATTGTTGTTCAATATGAAACGGGTCAGTTGAAAGAAATAGAACATGAATGGTTTGTAATGTCAGGATCTGCCTGGTGGAATAAGTTTTACAAATCTGCTTCAATGTTCTCAAAATCTTCAGCAGGATCAGCTTTGGGAACATTTTTCATTCATCCTTTGATCATTTTACTTTGTGTGGCTTTATTATATTTTTGTTTTCAACAATGTTTAATATGTATTATGAAAATAATGTATACACAGATAAAGGTAGCTATAGCTCAAGGAGAAATAACATTGAAATAAATAATAGACAGAAATTTACCCAAGACCTCGAATTTCTCCAGCAAGAATTCTTTACTTAAGAATAATCTTTTGGCATACTGTATTAATAATCTTTGAATGTGATACGAATGGTGCGTGATTGTTGTAGGATTTATTTATGGTATATTGTATAACATAATTTAGGTGGGGGGGAGTTAAAAATTATATTCTGAATAAATGATTGATTATGAGGACAGCTGTTATTAGTTAATTTTGATGGTAAAGAATGTGGGTAATTACAATAATAGGGGTTTGTAGTAGATAATATTACAAAAACTGTTGGAATATATCTAAAGCCAATACGTGACTTGGATTTATTACAGACAGCTATCATTGGCAATCTATGGCTGAATTTGCTGATAAGATGTCTCTGTTAGACAAAGTTTAGGTCCTTATATAAAGATAAGAGGAGTTACTTTATGTCACGTAGGCCAAACATGTAAAAGACCATATTCAGAGATAATATCAGAATAGAATGCATGCATATGTAATGTTTCTCTGTATAAAAGACATAGAAGGAAAATATCAAGAGAAGAAATAGGAGAACATCATAAGAGAGAATTCCATCCAGAGAGGAGGAAGGGACAGCAGGTGACATACTGTACAACATCTTTGAAAAGCATATGCCATTTTTGATGTGAAATACCATATATCTGTTATATGTAAGTAATACTCATGGACAATAAAGTTTTCCTTTTTTTTTTGTGGCAAAACCAAATGCTGAATTTCATATCTGGCGATTAGATATAATGGTCAAAAGACTTTGACGACTGTTAACATTGGCGAACCAGCCACAATTCAGTTTTTCGTTCATACTGAATTGAGAGGGGAGATTTCGGGAAAAAGATGGCAAAAAGGAATCCCAGATCTAAGGCTTTAGGAAAAATGGCTGAATTTGGATGCTGGAAGGATTCCTAGCTCACCTTGTGGGAAAATGGAAGGGAGACAGCTGTGAGAAGCTCGTAGCAGTATCTGATTTCTCCAGGGACGTTGGAGAGACTGAGTGTTCTGCATTCGGCATTAGACAAGAGGGGACTAGGCTTGGAACAGTACAGGTATTTAGGATGAAAAATGGTAAATCGTGAGTATGGAATTTAGGATAACATCAGAAGAGAGAATTCCATCCAGAGAGGAAGAAGGGATGACATACAAATGACATGAAAAGAGGATAAGTATTAAAATACATCATGACACTATGTGTCTTGTAGCTGGCACAGTGCCTGACATAGAAAGTCGCTATCATAGATTAGACCCTTTGTTTAAGGTCTCAAAGTGTACTCTCTAAGGGACTTTCATTTACTCCTTCCAAAGACCGTGATTACTTTGAATGGATTAAAGACCTCCATTTATTTAGCAGGAAACTTAATCTCCATAAATTCTTCACTAGACGCGGGACCACTATGGCCACTCACCAAGGCCTAGAGCAGGTTGATCAAACTAATCTCGCAAACCTAAGACTCTTGACAGAATTACAAGAAGAATCTGATAGACCTCCAGGAGAAGGCCCCTTTAGTAACCTAACCCCAAAGTCCAAGTTTTGGCCTCCAGATACTAGCTCTAACATCAATGTCTTTGTGGAGATGGTTTCCAAAGACATTGAAATCCTTAAGAAAGGTACTAAAATGGATAACTTGGACACTATCGAGAGAGCAGCACTCAAAGAACTCTCAGAAGAAAAATCAATAGTTATCAAACCTTCTGCCAAAGGGGGCAATTTAGTTATATTAAACAGCATGGACTACGTAAAACAAAACAACAAAATTCTGAGTGATAAAAATTGCTATAAAATCCTTGATAGTAATCCTACATTGAAAATCAATATGGAACTTAAGGGTATTCTCGATTGGGGTATAGAGAACAAAGTTCTCACCCAAAAAGAAAAAGAGTATCTGTTTGTCCCTACCTTCTATTCACTCCCCAAAATTCATAAAAACAAGCATCCACCACCCGGAAGACCCATAGTATCGGGTATGGGTAACCTTACTGAAAAAGTAAGCCAGTATGTGGATACAATTTTAAGACCTTATGTTACCAGTTTACCATCCTATCTAAAAGACAGTAGAGATGTCCTTTGAACTCGAAGCCACCAAAATGAAGCAACGGTTTCTAAAGAGAGGTTATTCCAATGCCATAGTGAGACGGGCCTATAGGCGAGCAAAAACCACACCTAGACATCAGCTCCTACAGGAGAAAGTTCCAAAAGACCAGAGTAAACTAATACAGGTCATTGGAACTTATAACTCTAAATGGCAGAATATAACATCAATTTTCAAAAAACACTGGCATATCCTTACTGTGGACCCAGTCCTCCAACAGGTTTTGAAACCCTACCCTAGCATTACCAGCAGATGCCCAGATAATCTGAGGGACTTTCTGACACACAGCCATTATGATGAACCCATGAACACCACATGGCTACCGGTAAGACCAGCCGGCACTTATAAATGCTCACAATGCCTAGCATGTAATCATGTTAAATCAACCAAGAACTTCAAAAATTGGGACGACACTAACTTAGTCACAATAAGGACATTTACCAAATAGAGTGCTCCTGCAAGAAAAAATACATTGGCAAAACTAAAAGACAATTCAAAAAAAGAATCCTAGAACATCTAGGAGATATCAGAAACCAACTTGATAAGCCAGTTGCACGCCATGTCCAGGAGTATCACAATGGGGATCACAAAGGCCTTAAATTCCTTGGTATTGATCATCCCACGTTAGGCATCAGAGGGGGTGACTGGGACCAATTACTACTACGCAGGGAGGCAAGATGGATCAACAATTTGGGAACAACATCCCCACAAGGATTGAACGGAGGCTTACTTTTTAACTCCTTCATTTAACTTTATTTACCTTACTGCATACATATCACACTGTAAACTGTATGTCTCTCAAATTTGAGCAGTATTGGCATTGCAGCACAAACTGTAGCCTGTATCTATACGTCAATACAACTTAGATACAAACTAGACATACTATAAACCGTTTGTCTCTCTAATTTGAGTAACATTGGCACTGCAGCACAGATGGTAGCCCAAAACATTGTAACAGCATTATTAAAACACTGAGCCGTTACTTAAACAAGATACAGCAACAATGTATGCCTCTATTCAATGAATATGATCAGGCATGGCAATGTAGGGCTGCCCCTAGTGGTGCCTTTGAAACTCATGTCAACATAACTCACCAGTGTGATGTCATGCCTCATTAGCATGAATAACGTATCAGCCAATCACAGTTGTCCTTCTAACAGGTTCAACAACCAATCGGTGCAAGGCATTGGGTATATATGAAGCAACAGGGTCGCGTCCTCCATTAGCCCAAAGTCTTGAGAAAGCAGAACATCGCGAAACGATCGTTGACGGGGCTATTTTAACTTTGGCAGTGTCAGTAATATTTCCTCCTGATAGATACTTACTTTCATTATGGCTGCGATTTTTAGGTGAATGGCTCGTAACGCCATCGATATAGCTTGATAGCTTCCATTGCGCTCTCCTTATAATACCCAACGGAGGCTATTCAGAGGAACTTTCACAAGTTAGCAGCATTGCTACAACAGCAGCTCGCATGCAGGTAATACCTCCGTCAGCCAAACAATATTATGCGATCTGAATCCCCACTGTAGAGGTTCAGAACTGATATATTTCATAGCTGCAGCAATCTGTTAATTCCTCATATATAGTGAAGCCTGACTACTCCTATATAGAGCAAGAACCTCACCTCAATATCGGATGAGACTTACCACTCACAGCCCTACACCATCTTATTCCTCTCCCTGGCCAAGGGGGGAATTCAAGTAATGATCTACACAATTATAGTAATTTGACACTGCCACTTTGAGACCTTAAACAAAGGGTCTATACTATGATAGCGGCTTGCTATTTCAGGCACTGTGCAAGCTACTGGACAGATAGTGTCATGATGTATTTTAATACTTACCCTCTTTTCATGCACCATTTATTTTAAAATCAATTCAATAAAAGATATTTTTAAGATTGCTATATAACATTAGTGATATTGAGTGCTATTATCTACTGAGTTCTTTTTTCTTTTTGGTGTATTGCTTGCTACAATTCTCAGTTCAGCACCTTATCTATAATACTCTATTGATTAATTAGCTGAGCAGAGGTTCACCTACTTTCCCTTCCCCCCCCCTCTCTCCCACGGTATATCATACAAATGACATACAAGATCTTTGAAAAGCATATGACATATTTGATGTGAAGAACCATATATCCGTTATATGTAAGTAATAGTTTTGTGACGAAACCAAATTATGAATTTCATATCTGGCAACAAGATATCAAAAGCCTTTGATGACTTTTAATACAGTTTCCATGTCTAGTCCATTACCACTTGCTTGCTTTTCTAGAAATTGCTTTATAACTCAGCACAGATCGCTAAAGCTATCTTATAATATAAAACATATGCACTAAATTATTCTAATGTTTGATTTCGTGCTTTTCATATTTAAGCTGTGCAAAACTATTCAACAGATCTTAATTTATTAAACATATGTTAAAAATGGTACAGACGCTACATGGCTGAGTGTGTTAACTTTTTGTTTGCGATTCCAATCTATGTTGGTATTTTGCATTAGGGATTTAAAGTCTCCTAAGCATATTTTCCCAGTGATTTCTGCAATTCCTGCATTGCGTAGTCAATTTGCTTATGTTTACAACTCTGATAAGCTGTTGTTAATTTGGTGTTTAATATTTAATTGCCTCTCATTAAGTGCTTTCGCCTTCTTTTCTATTCATGCAAGAATGACTTCTTTACATTTTTCCCAAAGCAGTGTTGTGGCTTCTAATTGTCACTTATTCCCCAGCATAAAAGTGAGCCAACTGCTTTGGCATACTTACAATTGTGACATAAGAGAGAATAGAAAGCTCATTATTACCATACCTGTATTTATAAATTATACACACATAGAGACGTATGTACTAAGCGTTGCAAATGCAAACTTGAGGCATGGAAATTACAAATGATTTTGTGCTTGTGTACTAACTTTTATTTTCTCAATGTGCGTCCTAAGCATCAAAAATGTTGTTTGTCAAGTATATTGGCGCATGTAAATGGGGATCACATAATGCACAAGTGCAAATGGTAAGTCCTTAAAAAATTGTGTCTGTGTGCCAAAAATATGTAGTTGTACCTGAGTTACCATTGTGTGCCATGGTGAACCTGACCGTGATTTAGAGAAGCTGATATGGCTGGTGCGTGGCCGCCTCGCGCCCATATTTCAGTTATAGCTCTCACAGTCAGGAGGGCAGTAGGTTTCCCAGAAGGCTTAACACATCGGGAGTCTCCATGGGACTCCTGCAGCGTTAATACTCCCGGGGCAGCCACCAGTCTTTAAGAGCTGCGCAGAGAGAAGAAGTCTCTCTCTGTGTCTCCCCGCGCAGCTCCCTATTTTGATTAATTTTAGTACACAGTGTTGAAGCAGTGGATAAGTATTAGAGTGAAACCACATTCATTTCAGGTCCGGGGAGCCCCTGCTATCTGAGGTCCAGACTTCTCTAAGGGGTGCCGATATCTCCTGTAAGTTTAAACAGCGCTGAGATACTGAAACCCCCCATGGATGTCTGAATCTCAGGAAGCATGGGGTGCCCTGGACCAGAAAGGAATGGAGTTCAGATAAGGAGATCCCCTAGTTGAAACTTCATGGGCTAGGCCAGACTCTGCCCCTAGGCCCCAGTCAGGCCCTGAGCCAACCATAACTCCGTGTTGTAGGGAAGGCCCCAGATAGGGACTGTAACAGGGACTTATCCCTGCTTAAATATAGCAGCCTCAGAGCTCTGAGATTCCAGCAGAGAGATAGTTAATTGCAGCCACTCAATTAACTGGTCTCCACCTGGACTATTGAGAGCTCTGTAAAAAGCCTCATGTGAGACACAGGAGAGAGATTCCTTATCTCAAATTTGGTCTGACATAAGGAGAAGGAGGACTGACAAGAGTTTTTCCTGAGCATACAACTATGCTGGCAGAGGAAGGACCCGACTGTTATTCCTGACTGCAAAAGCCTGCAGCTGGAGATCCAGATAAGACTTTCTTATACATTTGCCCCCTAAGAAAGATGATATATGTTTATGTATATGTATACAATGAAAAAAAGCTTCATTACCTTAGTGACTAACCGCTAAGATAATGAAGGGGTTAACCTCTCCTGCCACCCACCCACACTGCCTCCAAATAAATATTTTGCTCCCCCCCCCCCTCTAGACTAATGCCCAATATCTCTATTAGCCAAATGTGGCAAATAGTGCTTTTCGGCATTAATCAAAATGAAATACACATATTTACCAATTAAAAAGAATATTACATACACGTTTGTCATCTCAATCGAGAGCCCAGATATCCACATTGGCAATTAATATTAAGCTATAATTTAAAAAAAAACATTAACAATTTTAAAATACAATAATAGCCATCCTTCATTACCTTAATGCAGGGGGGCGCAAAGTGGAGGGGCGTGGCAGTTAGAGGACCCGCACTTTCCTGAAGGCATTTAAATTAAATGCCAGGGGACCGTGCGAGGCCTCCATAAATTTCCTTACGTTGGTGTTGGGTGATACATAGCCATAGCAACCCGGCGTCAAATGATGCCGCTGGGTCACGTGACGTCACATGACCCTGCGGCGTCTTTTGACGCCGGAGCCGAGCAGAAAGGGGGCACGAGCAGGGTTGGAGAGCAGGCATGGGGGCGCAGGGGGAAAGGTTTGCGTATCCCTGCCTTGAACAAGCTCCTCACCCCTACCACATGCAGCACTTATCACCTGAGATCAGACTCCAAAAGACTCTTTATGGTCCCAAGGTTCAACAAAGTATCCGGTCACTCCTCCTTCTCATACCGTGCACCCCAAAACTGGAACAACCTACCGGAGACTCTCACAGCCACCACCTGTCTAAGTTCTTTCAAAACTAAGGCTGTCTCACATTTTAATCTGGTCTGTAACTGTTATATACGCCTATAATATATATTATCTTTAAATGTGTGTAGCCCCCTTTCCCTATGCCTAAGGGAAACCACGGGCGACTACACGTGCTGCTGATACCTGTATGTTCACAGGAGGCCTAAGCCTCTGCTTCTGGGAGCCTGGGGTGAGCTCTCTCTCTTAGTGCAGCGCCTCCAGCGTTGGCAGGATGATCCTCATAGGAACCAATACAGTCAGTAATAAACATTATCAAACCAGATAATATATAACTTATATTTACTGACACACATATATCAATATTATACGGGTAAAATACAACACAAGCATGAGTGAGTCCCCCAAAGTACTGGGTCTGCCCTGAGCACCTGTAACTCGATGTCCACACAAGCAAGCCCACCCAAATTGTGAGTTAGCGCTACCCCCCCACTGTGATATGAAACGTTGGTGCACTTGTGATACCTGCCTGGGTACTCCAGTACACCAGGGGCAGCTTCCGGAATTTCTATGACGCAGGTCCCATACAGCGGGGCCTCCGACAGTAATCCCCTCTCGCATAAGGGTCCCAACCAACATGTGGTGTGAGCTCCAGCCGGAGTGTCACACACAAATGTCCCTGAACACTGCAGTCTGTCCCAGACCGGTGTGGACGTCTGTCCACCGGCGCAATAGTGTAGTGGTAATGATAAGGTGAGGAGGGTCCTTATAAGAGATGTGTGCAGAGGTATGCAAATGGAGACTGTTTTAGGGTAAAATTAATATACAACATTATTGCCTGTTCCTTTAAACAATGTAAACACAAAACATAAAAGAAAAACCTACTCCACTTTGGAGAATAACTAGACAGTACTGTATATGCCCTATCTTGCTGTAGATGGCTGGTTAAGCATACGTATACATAAACATATATCATCTTTCTTAGGGGGCAAATGTATAAGAAAGTCTTATCTGGATCTCCAGCTGCAGGCTTTTGCAGTCAAACCGCTCCCAGGAATAACAGTCGGGTCCTTCCTCTGCCAGCATAGTTGTATGCTCAGGAAAAACTCTTGTCAGTCCTCTTTCTCCTTATGTCAGACCAAATGTGAGATAAGGAATCTCTCTCCTGTGTCTCACATGAGGCTTTTTACAGAGCTCTCAATAGTCCAGGTGGAGACCAGTTAATTGAGTGGCTGCAATTAACTATCTCTCTGCTGGAATCTCAGAGCTCTGAGGCTGCTATATTTAAGCAGGGATAAGTCCCTGTTACAGTCCCTATCTGGGGCCTTCCCTACAACACGGAGCTATGGTTGGCTCAGGGCCTGACTGGGGCCTAGGGGCAGAGTCTGGCCTAGCCCATGAAGCTTCTGCTCCCTGGACACTACCTTCTTTCATGCCGCCTCCGTCAGACTAACTCGCAGCTCCCTGCCCGCGGAGGATATCATTTTCCTCCCTGCTGCCTAAATCCCATTGGCTTGGACTGTCCACGTGTTATCCCTCCCCCGAGGATTCTGGGACTCGTAGTCCCGTTACAGTCTATGCGGAGCCATTCTAACTGCTAAAACTTTGGCATTTATAGAGGTGGTCACACTTGCTGATGATCAATTAATCAAGGGCATTTGATTAGCAGCACATGTCTGCTACTTAGCATCTTAATTCATATGGAAGCAGTAAAGGTGTATTTAGTTTTTCACACATAGCTTCTCCATTTTGGCTTTATTATTGTTAAATAAATCATGACACAGTGTAATATGTCAGGTGTTGTTGTTCATCTGAGATTGTACTGTATTTACCTAAGTTTTAGACCTGCTAAGGAACAGATGATTGTTATTATGTCCTGATACAGTATGTAAAACCATCGAATTCAAAGAGGGTGTGCTTTCTTTCTTTTTTTTTTTTTGACCGAGATAGTTGTATAAGGAAATGTATGGCAAAATACTTATCATATATATATACAGTGTTCGACAAATCACCCAAAAATCTACTCGCCCACCCAAAAAATCTACTCGCCACTTAGTCCCGCCCCCATCCCCACCCCTAGTCCCGCCCCCAACCCCACTCTAAAATAAAATATATAAATAAAATACATTTAATAAATTTAGAGTCAGAACAACATTCGTTTTTGACATAAATGTATTTATTGTATTACATTATACTACAATTAGTCCTTGTTACGTGTGTGTGTGTGTGTGTGTGTGTGTGTGTGTGTGTGTGTGTGTGTGTGTGTGTGTGTGTGTGTGTGTGTGTGTGTGTGTGTGTGTGTGTGTGTGTGTGTGTGTGTGTGTGTGTGTGTGTGTAAATGTCAGATCTAGAAATAAATGCCAGGTGTGAATGACTAGTTTCCTGAACCCCTTAACCAGTGTCTGGACGTCCCCGCTTCACAATATCTAAAGCAGCAATCCCCGCTGGGATCTTACCTGATCCGCAGTCCCTCAATGTCCAGGTACCCGCATTCCCGCAATGTTATACATTGGAGGGGATGTGTTCCCTACCTGTCTTCTGGGTTAGGGTTGGATTCCGATGTGTTCCGTGTGAAGCTTGAGTCAGATCTGGAAGAAAGCAGTATAGGTTATTGCGGTGTAGTATAGGGCAGTTAAGATATATAGGGTAAATAAGAGATCCAGATCCAGAGTGTGAGAGAGTGTGGGTGACAGAGAGAGAGAGTGTGGGTGACAGAGAGAGAGAGAGAGAGAGAGAGAGAGGGGGTGACAGAGGGAGAGAGAGAGTGTGGGTGTGTGACAGGGTGAAGTCAACCCCTATCAGTTATGCCTGGGAAACATATGTCTGAGTGCTTCATCCAGCACTCATAAGGGTTAACTCAGGTGGAAGCTAGCTAATCATGATGTAAGCTGACACCTGAGAGCCAGCAAGGTAGATAAGGATCTTGTTACCAGCAGTAGCTGGCTGTCTCAGATGAGAGCACATGGATAGATGTGCTGCTAGCCAGAAGGATACAGCACACTACTTACTGCAGCCAAAGTAAGATTTCTTTCATTTGTTTGCATGACTGCTTAAAAAGACTCTTACGGTTTGGGTATGGTTTAGCCAGCCAGCCTGCTCGCTAGGACTGCTGTGTTAGTCAGTTTTCTCCCAACGTGGAGCAGGATTTATTTGCTTAAAGGGACAGTGTACCCGCATGTTATGTTGCTGTGGAGAAATAAAGCCACTGAACGTTTTCATTTATCCTGAAACTACACGTGTGGACTGTTCCCTGACCTCGGCTACAGGCCGTCCTGCCACAGGTGGTGTCAGAAATGGAATGTTGGATGGGCCCTGTATCTGAAGGGCCACACACACACACACACAGACGGGGAAAAAAATGGAGACAATTTTTTCTCAGTTCCTTGAGCAACAGATCCAGCTAGCAGAGAAACAAGCTGAGCAACAGGCCCAGCAATCTGAGCGACAGGCCCAGCAAGATGAGCGACAGGCCCAGCAAGATGAGCGACAGGCCCGGTGAGAGGAAAAGCTACTCCAATTTCTGGCCGAAGGCCCAGCCCCAGGCAGACCAGGGATTCCAAATAACCCACCGGTGATGCTGCATAAAATGAAGCCAAACGAAGACCCAGAGGCATTTCTCCTCACTTTTGAAAGGGTAGCCACGGCCCACGGCTGGACAGTTGATCGCTGGGTAACGACTCTGGCTCCACTCCTCATAGGGGAAGCTCAGGCAGCCTACCAGGCTCTTCCAGCAGACGAGGCCATGGACTATCAGCAACTAAAGGCTGCTATTCTTGATCGCCTAGGCCTCACTCCAGAGACCTACCGACGGCGGTTCCGGACAGTCAAATATACAAACAGAGACAGACCCCGGGTCGTAGCCCACCGCTTAGTAGACTTATGTACCAGGTGGATACAACCGGAAAAACATGACAAGGCAGAGATCCTTGAACAGTTTGTGCTCGAGCAGTTCATACAGATACTGCCCCCCTCCTCCCGCTCCTGGGTAAAAAGACACGCTGCATTTTCCCTGAATTCAGCGGTCCTCTTGGTGGAAAACTTCCTGGGCGACGACACCCAACAGGATAGCTGGGAACGGCCGGTGCAAACACCAGTTGCTTCCGGTGATGCTAGAGGCAGGAAAGCAGACAATCGAGGGGTCTACAACCCGCCAGCTCGGGATATCCAGTCAACCCGATCGGAAGACCCTTTCCCATCTCGGAGGGTTCCTGGTACAAACTCCCGCAGAGACGCCCATCCTGGGTCCGAGGCCACTGGATCACTCAAGGGAGGCCGCCATCCACAGTATTCCCCGAGAACCTGGACTCCTGTCACCCACTCGGTGGAGAGGATAACCCCACCAACCAGAAGGGAGGACCCCATCCAACAGTGGAGAGGTCCAAACACCGAGCCCCGTCGAGAGCTTCCGCTGACGACCGAGGTTGCGGATTCAGGAGATGATGAGATGGACTGTTCATATGGCAGAACCACTGCCACAGCTTGTCTCCGAGGGGACCACAATCCGTGGTTAGTCCCAGCATCTCTGGAGGGGACAAAAGTAAACGCCATGCTGGACTCGGGCGCTGGAAAAACCCTAATCCTAGAGGGCCTAATTCCAAGCAATAGACTATCTTATGACTCTCCTTGGAATATCGAGTGTATCCATGGGGATACAAAGAGATACCCGACGGCGAACGTTCTACTGCGTATCCAGGATCAAGAGGCTAGCCTACTAGTGGGAGTTGCTCCCTGGCTACCTGCTCCTGTTCTACTTGGCCGAGACTGGCCCTACCTCGAAACATTGTTGTCCCCTACTCCTACGGTGCCTACTTCTCTGGTACCGGAGAAGCCCGGAGACTTGTTCCCTTTTTCCCCAGAGATTTTTCCCTGTAGACACCATGTCCCAAAGACACGTAAACAGAGACGTGCAGAAAAAGAGGACTGGTTAAGAAAGGCTGGGACTCTTGGTAACATCAGTCAGTCCAAAGGACTGCAGGTCATGGCCGGGGATGACCAGGGTGGGGAACAGATAGATACGGGAATTTTGCCAGACCTGGATCTTCCTGACTTCCGTCAGAGGCAGAGGGAGGACCCAACTCTGGCTAGACAATATGAGAAGGTGGTACAGGTCAACAACAAGATAATGGATGAACAGGGTGTAAAAGTGTTTCCACATTTTGAACTGTTGAATGACATTCTATATCGTGTGAATAAGGTTACACAAACAGGGGAGGTCATTCGACAGATGCTAGTCCATAAAGGGTTGATTAAAACGGTGTTCACCCTAGCCCATACTCTCCCATGGGGTGGTCATTTGGGCAGAGATAAAACCACGGACCGCATCTCGTCCCGGTTTTACTGGCCAGGCATACATGGTGACATCATGAAACTATGTGAGACATGTCCTGAATGCCAGTTAACTAGCCAAAAAGGACAGAAGCCGGCTCCCTTGGTTCCTCTGCCCTTGGTAGCGTCCCATTCGAGAGAATTGGGGTAGATCTGGTCGGACCTTTAGAACCCTCTGCGAAGGGACATAAATTTATACTCGTTGTGGTAGATTATGCCACCAGATATCCTGAGGCCTTCCCTCTGAGATCAGCCACTGCTAAACAGGTTGCTCACAGGCTGTTAGAACTGTTCTCTAGGGTAGGACTTCCCCAAGTAATGTTAACTGACCAGGGAACAAATTTCATGGCAAAGTTAATGCAGGATGTCCTAAAGTTATTGGAGGTAAAATCCGTCCGGACCTCAGTCTACCATCCTCAGACTGATGGATTGGTAGAGAGGTTTAACCGTACTTTAAAAACCATGCTTAGGAAGTTTGTGGACACTGAAAAGCGAGTTTGGGATGAACTTCTCCCTTTCCTGTTGTTTGCGGTACGAGAAGTTCCCCAATCATCCACAGGCTTCTCCCCGTTTGAGCTCCTATATGGACGCCAACCTCGGGTATTCTCGACCTACTGAAGGAATCCTGGGAGGAGGAGCCTTCCCCCTCCAAGAATACCCTTCAGTATGTCATAGACCTTAGAAACCGCCTAGACATGATAGGTCGGTTTGCTAAGGAAAACCTCAAATCTGCCCAAGAACATCAAGAGAGGCAGTACAACCAAAATGCTCGCTTGAGGGTCTTCCAACCTGGGGACCAAGTGATGCTACTACTACCGACATCAGAGAGTAAACTCCTTGCAAAGTGGCAGGGTCCTTTCCAAGTTCTCCGCCGCACCGGGGAGGTGAACTATGAGATCTCTCAACCAGGGTCCAGGAAGGGTAAACAAATCTACCATGTGAACCTCCTGAAACCCTGGAAAATGATGAGATCGCTGTTCATCCACCCTCGGGAAGGAGAGACGGATTTGGGTCCGCAGCTTCCAAAGGGTAGTACGTACAATGACCATCAGGTTCCCATGGGAGGGCAGTTAACAACGGAACAAAGGTCAGACCTACTAGAATTATGTGACCAGTTCCCAGATGTTTTTTCGGAGCTGCCAGGGCAGACTAATTTAGTGTCCCATAGGATTGAGACAGAACCTGGCGTAAAAGTACGGTCCCGTCCCTATAGATTGCCAGAGGGCCGAAAAGACCTGGTAGAGAGGGAGATAATAGACATGTTGGAATTGGGCGTGATCGAGGAGTCCCA
Source organism: Ascaphus truei (assembly GCF_040206685.1). NCBI lineage: Eukaryota > Metazoa > Chordata > Amphibia > Anura > Ascaphidae > Ascaphus > Ascaphus truei. The sequence continues at coordinate 100,207,994 of NC_134484.1, forward strand.
CAGAGAATGGTGTAGCCCTATCGTGTTGGTCCCTAAACCAGATGGGAAGGTGAGGTTTTGCGTGGATCTGCATATCCAATGCCTAGGGTGGATGAATTGCTTGACTTGCTTGGGAAAGCAGAGTATATCTCTACCCTAGATCTCACGAAAGGATATTGGCAGATACCTTTAGCGGAAGAATCCAAATGCAAAACTGCCTTCGCCACCCCTCTCGGGTTATACCAATTCGTCACTATGCCATTTGGGTTACATGGGGCTCCAGCCACATTCCAAAGGTTAATGGACAAGGTACTATGACCCCATAGGGCATATGCCACGGCCTACTTGGATGACATTGTCATCTATAGCAGACACTGGCAGTCTCATATAAAAAGGTTAAGGGCAGTCCTAACGTCCTTAAGAGAAGCAGGGCTCACTGCAAATCCAAAAAAATGTGCCCTGGGTAAATCCACTACAAAGTACTTGGGCTATGCCGTTGGGGGAGGGATAGTAAGGCCACTAGCTAGCAAGGTGGCAGCCATAAAGGAAGTCCCCACCCCACAGACAAAGACACAGGTCCGCTCCATTTTGGGGTTAGCAGGGTATTACCGGCGGTTTATCCCCAATTTTTCAGAAATATCTGCACCCCTAACAGATCTGACAAAAAAGAGTGCCCCGACCCAAGTTAAATGGTCTTGGGAGTGCCAAGACGCCTTTGACATGCTAAAAAAGTGCCTGTCAGAGGGCCCCGCTCTTCGGAGCCCAGATTTTAAAGAGCCCTTCATCATCCAGACGGATGCCTCAGAGGTAGGACTGGGAGCAGTGCTGTCTAAGCAATTTGATGGTGTTGAACACCCCATACTGTTCATCAGCCGGAAGCTGTTCCCAAGGGAAGTGAGGTATTCCGTTATTGAGAAGGAGTGCCTCGCTGTAAAATGGGCAATTGAGGCCTTGAGACATTATGTCGCCGGAGTACACTTCACCCTGGTCACTGACCATGCGCCCTTGAAGTGGTTAAACACCATGAAGGACACAAATCCAAGGTTGACCAGGTGGTATATGGCCCTCCAACCCTTCTCTTTTGATATTCAGCATAGACATGGAAAGGACCATGGAAATGCTGATTTTTTGTCAAGAGAAGGAGTGGAGGGTCGGGCTTCAGCCATGTGGGACACTAGCCACACACAAACAGGGGAGGTATGTGACAGGGTGAAGTCAACCCCTATCAGTTATGCCTGGGAAACATATGTCTGAGTGCTTCATTCATGTCTGAGAGCCAGCAAGGTAGATAAGGATCTTGTTACCAGCAGTAGCTGGCTGTCTCAGATGAGAGCACATGGATAGATGTGCTGCTAGCCAGAAGGATACAGCACACTACTTACTGCAGCCAAAGTAAGATTTCTTTCATTTGTTTGCATGACTGCTTAAAAAGACTCTTACGGTTTGGGTATGGTTTAGCCAGCCAGCCTGCTAGCTAGGACTGCTGTGTTAGTCAGTTTTCTCCCAACGTGGAGCAGGATTTATTTGCTTAAAGGGACAGTGTACCCGCATGTTATGTTGCTGTGGAGAAATAAAGCCACTGAACGTTTTCATTTATCCTGAAACTACACGTGTGGACTGTTCCCTGACCTCGGCTACAGGCCGTCCTGCCACAGGGTGACAGAGAGAGAGAGTGCGGGTGAGAGAGAGAGAGAGAGAGAGAGAGAGAGAGAGAGAGAGAGAGAGAGAGAGAGAGAGAGAGAGAGAGAGAGAGAGAGAGAGACACAGAGGGGGGAGACACAGAGACAGAGGGTGGGTGACTGGGTTGGTGGGTTACTGACTGACTGGCTGGGTGACTGACTGGCTGGGTGACTGGGTGGGTGACTGGCTGGGTGGGTGACTGACTGACTGGCTGGGGCAGGGGTGACTGACTGACTGGCTGGGGCAGGGGTGACTGACTGACTGACTGTGGCAGGGGTGACTGACTGATTGGGGCAGGGGTGACTGACTGACTGGGGCAGGGGTGACTGACTGACTTGGGGCAGGGGTGACTGACTGACTGGGGCAGGGGTGACTGATTGGGGGGGTACCTCTGGTGTCACACACATACTCCCATACACACTCACACACAGAGACACACTCACACACAGAGACACACTCACACACAGAGACACACTCACACACAGAGACACACTCACACACACTCACACACAGAGACACAGAGACACACAGAGACACACTCACACACAGAGACACACTCACACACAGAGACACACTCACACACACAGACACACTCACACACACAGACACACTCACACACACAGACACACTCACACACACACAGACACACTCACACACAGACACACTCACACACACAGACACACTCACACACAGAGACACACTCACACACAGAGACACACTCAGACATACAGACACACACACAGACACACACACAAACACACACACACACAGACACACACACAGACAGGGTATTCATTGAAAGGAGGGGCCCACCTGTGCAGCAATTCATTCAGCCAGGCGGGAGGTGCTGTTGATCGGGCAGCTGGTGCGGTAGGTTGGGCGGGAGGTACGTGAGGCCGGGCAGCCGGGCGGGAGGTGCGTGAGGCCGGGTTTGAGGTGTGAGGTCGGGAGATGCAGGCGGTGCTGGAGGTCGGGCGGGAGATGCGGGCGGTGCTGGAGGTCGGGCTGGAGATGTGGCCAGCCGGGTGGGAGATGCGGGCGGAAGATGCGGTGGAGATGCGGGCGGGAGATGCGGGCGGTGCTGGAGGTCAGGCGGGAGATGCGGCCAGCCGGGTGGGAGATGTGGGCGGAAGATGCGGCCAGATGCGGCGGAGATGCGGGTGGGAGAAGGGAGATGTGAGCGGGAGATGGAAAATGTGGCCAGCCGGGCAGGAGAGGGAACACGCGGGGGCGGCAGATGGGACATGCTCGTGCGCCTCAGCTCCTTGACGCTGCGTGACGTCATGACGTCACGAGCGTCATGTTGGCATGGCAACACGGCGTCTGACGCCGCGTGGCCATTGCAGGTACAGAAGGAGCCAAATAATGGGCTCACATAGTGTGAGCAGGGAAAATTGCATGGGGAATTCCTAGAGCCGCCGCACAGCTCGCCAGCGGCCTAAATCCACTCGCCACTGGCGTGTAGTTATAATTAATTGTCGAACACTGTATATATATACGGCCCTGAGGAAGGTCTCTCTGTGGGACCGAAACGTTGGCTTACGTGTATTTCATGTTGTGAATATAGATTTTTGGATTAACCCCGTGCGGTCTGCTGTCTCTTTACTGGTCTTTGGATTGGTTCGTATCATACTTATTCTCTATGGGACTAGCATCTGCTATTACAACCTTTTCTACTACAGTGTGCTGACTGACCTTCATGTGTATATAAATATATATATATATGATAAGTATTTTATCAGTTTCTTTTTATTATACATTATTATACATTAAAATCATATATAAACATAATTGTAAAAAATAAGTAACTAAGAGAAGCTTTCATTAATGAATGCTTAAAAAATAATGTTATTCAAGGATATATCTAAAACATATTTTGGATAGGAAGTAAATAATGATTTTCAGTCATCTTTCTTAAGTGAACTGGGGCCTGCATAGCAAACATTGTTTAAATAATTCAGTAATCAGCTAAGACAAGCAAATCCATAAACATGGTTATTTTTAGTTGTGTCCTTCCAAAATCATTGGACTTTTTCCAAAGTCAGAAATATGAGTCACACAATATATACTGCAGTCACTAATATTGTGGAATTGCACAATCGATTGTCACAATTACGTACACTAGAGTGTCCACTTTTATTTATTGGGTTATTGAGAAATACGAATGTTGGCAGATTTATTGCAAATGTTCTAAATAGAGGTGTAACCTCTCTACTTTTTGCTTTCAGACTTACAACTATCACTGAGGCTGGGGCCTGAGTCCCTTGTTACAGACTGTGCCATACGTGGCCTATGGTCAGACGGCAGGAATAATACAAACACAGTATGGGTAATTCACATAGTTTACTATACACGTATTAAACTCGGGCAGCTTGTGATCCTCAGTAGAGGATCAGTGTACTCACAGTACACATATACCACACAATCCCTAAATAGCACTGCGTGGGTGTGTGTCAGTGGTGTAGTAACCACCCAATCCTGGGTTTGACGGTGCCGACACACCGTGGGAGCTCGTGTTGTACTGAACCTGTTGCAGGCCTGTTCTTCAAAACGGTGCTTCGGTACCACTGTGTCTTTATAGCCGTTGAGGGTCCCCTCCAGCGGCACGTTATCTCTTTTCCGCTCTGGAACTGTAGCTCTCAGCTTCTGTTACCATGTGCACATGTGCCCTCTCTCTGCAGACTTCAAACGGACCTGCTATGCTCCGGTCCATGCAGATCTAATCTAACATGGCTGCCTTTCCTTTCCTTTAAGGCTCCTCTTCCATAGCCGTCATCATTGGCTGCTCTCATGTCCATCATAGTCACGTTGGAGGGGAACCTGCCAGGGGGCATGGTGACAGTGAGTGAGGTCACACACACACACACACACACACACACACACACACACACACACACACACACACACACACACACACACACACACACACACACACACACACACACACACACACACACACACACACACACACACACGGTTAGAGAGGTAATGTGAGTTTAATACAGTCCAGGACAGCATAGAATTGTTCCCGATATATTGCTGTATTCATTAACTCAGTTCTCTGCAGAAATACTTTAATCCATTAAAATCATTTGCATATGCTTAGCACACAGTATGTTTTTTAATAACTCCTTATAATGGATTAAATTAGTTGAATACATTAAAAAAATTAAAAAATACATCTTAAATAACTAAAGTTGCTTAGCAGTCATGGGTCTAAGCTTGTTTAGAAACTGTTAATATACAAAAGTTCAAATAGTTGCGGATTTGTCACATGGATGATATACTTTGTTTTAATGCCAATACACTGTTTTAGGATATCAGTTTTAAATCATTACAAAACATTTTACTGTGCAGTGCATGTACATTGTTCAATAAGGTTACTTTATTTTATCTTTGACATATCTGTGATAAATGTTATTAAGGCAAATAGTACAGGATACACCTGAAGTATATCTATATATATCAAATTGAATTTTGTGAGGTTGGTGCTAGATGTGGTGAATCTGATTGGTCCGTGGGTCTACCCGACCCCCCGTGACTCTCATTGGCCAAGAGGTACGCTCCACTGTGACACACACATAGACACACACAGACATTGGTCCCTGTGTCCGCCCTCCCATAGTCAGCCTCCCACATGACTCTCATTGGCCAAAAGGTACAGTGACATCACTGACACACACCTACTTGACTGTCACACACTAACACTGAGACACCTAACCCCAGAGAACCCCTTCAGAGTCCTTGGTAAGTTTCATCCATCTCACACTGTCACCCCTGTCTACACACACACTCACTGTCACCCCTGTGTACACACACACACCTGAGACCCTTGGTAAGTTTCATCCATCTCACACTGTCACCCCTGTCTACACACACACTCACCCCTGTGTACACACACACTCACCCCTGTCTACACACACACTCACCCCTGTGTACACACACACTCACACCTGAGACCATGCTTCTTCATCTAATAAAAATGTCTTCTTCACCTAATAAAAACGGCGTTCTCTCTTAACTTAAAAAAATGCACACACGGCCGCCCGACACTCCCTGTACACATGGCCGCCCGCACTTTATGGCCGCCTTAACTTATGGCCGCTCGGACCGCACACACGGCCGGCCGACACTCCTTGTAGCCACACGGCCGCCCGACACTCCCTGTAGTCCTGCACTCTCCCTTAACTTGCTGCCTTAAAAAAACAAATGGCCGGACGGACCGCACACACGACCGCCCGACACTCCCTGTAGCCACGCAGCTTCACACACACGACTGCCATAGGCTGCAGTAGCCGCGCATGCTTGCTTAACACGCCGCCATAGCCTGCACTCTCCAAATCACATGGGCGCCCGGACCGCACACACGGCCGGCCCACTCTCCCTAATCGCATTCACCGAAATCACCATACACAATGTCCGCATTAAATGGCCGCACGCCTATGCCTTCCCGCCCTACGCACTGTTAATTGGCATTACAAAATGGCCGCCCGTCTAGCCACGTTCACCTACGCAGTGTTAATTTACATTATAAAATGGCCGCCAGCCTACCTTACATTCACATAATATAATGCCCGCCTTCACAAGATGTCCCGGTTTGCCAATTAAACATTTTGCCCCTTAAAAATGTAAGGGGGTCACCCCCGGTTCCCCTGATCTTCCTTTGCCCCCTGCCTTACCCCTGTGGCAGTGGGGGAAGGGGATGGCGACTTCTCCTGGCGGGCACCGCCATCTTGGTTGCGGCGCGAGGTTCGCGCAATGCGCAGAGGTTGGCCAGGGTAGCGGTGGCCATCTAAACACAACTTGTAGTCTACCGCTCACCCAAATACTATATACAGATGTTCAGAGTATGATAATACTCTATTTCTAGCCGGTGCAAGGAGGATAAGGTGAGCACATACAAAAACAGAAAAGAGGAGGTATGGAGTAGCACATACAAAAACAGAAAAGAGGAGCGGTGGCCATCGCCAGGTTGCCGGAACTCTGGGAGGTTGCGCAGACGCAGTTAAGCGTAGCGGCGGCCATTACAGCGTTGCACATGCGCAGTAAAGATCGCGCACGCGGCCCCCATAGGAAAGAGCTGTGCCAAGGACTACAATTCCCAGCAGCCTCTGGGGACTGCACTTTCACCCTGGTCACAGGCAGCATTGAAGCCAATAGAGCTGGCAGATTCTCATGCTGCAGAGTTGCAACAATGTTGTGTGCAGACAGGGTTTTGGTCAGTTGGATCCAGGAAGAGATTGGGGAAGGTAGTGTAAACAGCTGCAGGGCTCTGCTGTACTAGGCCAGAGAAACCCCAGGCCCAGGTAGGCCCCACTCCCCACTAGTTTAGTGGGTAAGTTCTTAGGTAAGGCCCCTTAGATAGGGACCCTGCCCTTAGGTGTGTGTAATCTTGTCAGTGACATAGCTGTCGTGCTGTGTGCTCTGACTAGAAGACACAGTGTGGCCTTAAGTGCAGCCACAGCAGTTAGCTTTGGCTGTGTCAGTGAGAGGCCCCTCATAGGAAGAAGGGGGGTTGCTTTCTAGTTGTTCAGTGTGTGTTATATCACCAGTGCCAGTTGCATGTGGTGAGCTGCCAGAGTCTGGGATCAAACAGAAGTTACAGGGAGAGTTATTCCGCGTGCAGGGACTAGGGTAGAGGTATACCCCAGGGCCCAGTTAGTCCCCTATGACACCAGAGGAAGCTGTATGGTATAGGGTCGGCCTTAGGACAGGGACTCCTTCACCATATTTAGAGCAGCAAGAGGGTTGTTGTCTGACAGCATCTGACTGTCTGACAGCGTGTTCAGAGACTGTGTTAAAGGATCATTCCGGCTGGAGATTCCTTTCCTGTGGATGCAGCGTGTGCATCCATTCCTGCAGAGAGCAGCGCAGCACGCCGTGGGATCACTGTGCGGTGTTGCTGAGTTCCAAGGATTTTCCTGACCAGGACTGGTCAGGGAGGTAGTATATATTAAGTGCACCACCGGGCCCCAACACAGGGAAGCACTATCCCTCACACTCACACTGGTCTTTATTGTTGGGGACACTCAAGAGACTGCGGGGAATGTGATGATGGACATGTGGGTGGGGGGATGGTATGCATTCAGAGTGATGCACTGTTATTGATATATTGTTTTGATGTTATGCAAAGAGGTGTTATTGGAGTTACAGTTCATGCTCAGTAAATACTGTTTATACATACTGTGTGCTGAGTATATGTATGTGTCCTGCGAGGATCAATTCCCGCTCTGCTGGGAACCAGCGCAGGTGGAGGCGCTGCACCGAGTACAGGGTTACTCATAATATACTTGCCCCAGGTTCCCCGTGGCGGAAGCTCAGCCCTCCTGTGAGCCTAACAGGTAAAGCACCACACCTGGTAACAGTAGGTTCTCCGCACTCACACTATATCTGCGATTGGGTGGGGGGGAATACCCGTTACAATAATAACATAATTAAATTAAATTATTTTCCTCAATTTCAACATTCACGATACTCTGTCAAGTTTAAACTCTTCATTTCCTTTACCTTCACAAGATGTCCCGGTTTGCCAATTAAACATTTTGCCCCTTAATAATTTTTTTACTACACTTTTTATTTTAAACAACATAAATTTATTTTATCTATTTACATTCGGGGCAACGCCGGGTCTATCAGCTAGTGGTATTTATAAACATGATCCAACACCTACTCTTCCTAGAAACCTCAACCATTTAATCAAAGTAGCAGAACAAGAAGCAGTATCAGCTACAAGTCCTTCTACTTTATAAAGGATTTATAAGGGTGAGATTTCTGCAACCAAAGTCGTGATCATGTCCCTTGTATTTCTGATGAACAGTAGTAGCGATAAGAACACATTATTTAACAAATATTTTAGTTTATTCTTGTGTTTCCGTACGAGTGATTCAAACCTGCTTCTTGCAGGAACTACCAGTGTGGGGAGCTCACTTTTCTCCAATACTGTAGATATATGTACATTGTATACAGTAGGACAGTATAATCTATAGAAGCTCCCTTATATTGAAACATATTTGTCTCTTTCATGTCTTTTTTTACTCATCATAACATTCTTTGTTTCTCTCTCATGCAACTGCTTTAGTGCTTTATAACACCACGGATATCATTAGAAATACAATGGTGATCCCTAAGGCTTCGTTGTGATTACAATGGGGACAAGTGACTTCCCTAAACAAATTATTTGAAATCTGAGTTGACCTAATGATGAAGCAGGACTCTCTATCCAGCCACGGCCGAAAAAGCATAAGATTGCGGTCCCAGTGTGCACTGTAGCACGCACGCACGCCCGGCGGGGGGGTGGCGCGTGCACAGCGCTTCACCGCCATCTGCGGTCTTGGGAGAGGGAGAGATTGCGACGGGAGGGGGTGTGGCGGGTGTTTTGCGGGGGCGTGGCCATGACGTCACATGGCTGGTTCGCTCTCATTAGCTGAACCGCTGGCGGGGGCGTGGCCACGCCTCCATCGCGAGTTCCAATTACAATTTTTTTGTATTTGAGAAAACTTGTTGTGGAGCACGGCTGCCAAATGGGGGGTGGTGCTTGTGCGCACAGCGCATGGACGCACTGGGACCGCAGCCTAAAGCTGCAAGTCCAAAGATCGTGCCTGCCACAATACCATTGTGGGGGGAGGGCATGCTTCCACATCGGACCCACTACAGTGATAATCTTATAATCTTACAGTGCCGGGGCAGTCCGGTCACGGCCACGCAGCTTGCCCCAGTGATAGACATAGTAAGGCTTGATGCATCTGTTTTGTGTTGAGGTGGCACTCACTCTTTTTGCACAAGATATATATTTTTTAAATCTCTCAGTATCCTTCCTGTGCCAGCACAAACGAATGGGTATTAAGCCCTGCCCAGTTGGGGGTAGGACAACATTCAATGAATCAGGCTCCATCAGCCCCTATAAGGCTCCCTGCTCCCCTCATCCCATTAGCTTCTTGCAGCACAAGATTGAACACTCTGCTAACTTTTTTTGCAGGAGAAGCTTGAAGTTCAGCTAGCTTTTTAAAGATATTTTTCTCTGATATGGACTTATGTTTCTTGATAGATTGATCCTTTTTTCTCCCATCCTGAGAGGGGTTTGCTTGGGTATATCCCCATTCGTTTGTACTGGCATAGGAGGGACGTAGAGAGAAAAGTGGAATTATACTTACCACTTTACAATTATTCAATTTCTCTTAGTCCTTCCATGCCAATGCATGGTTCCTTCACTGGAAAATATATTTTTTTCTGTTTGTCTGTTATTATGTTCTCTTCTTTTACTTTCTATTGCTCGGCTAGATGGATAACTGCTGTGAAGAGGAGAGCAGGGAGCCTTATAGAGGTTGATGGAGCCGGATTTGTTGACAGTTTTGTCCTACCCCCAACTGGGCTGGGCCTAATACTCCTTGTGCTGGGGCAGTTTCTTTGTTTCCTGTTCCTAATTCCCATTCATTTGTACTGGCATGGAGAGACTAGAAGAAATTGAATTATTATCAATCGGTAAGTATAATTCCACTTATTTATATAGCAGGGTCACCCCTGATTACTATTCTGCCCTTCTCCTGGCAGTAAGCCCCGGTACAGCAGGCCTGCCATTAGTCATCATGGGGGTTTCCCTCGTCACTGGTGCTGCCCATGAGTGTCAGAGGAGGCAGGTACAGCAGGTTTGAGATTGCCCAATCCTGGGATAGACTTGGTGCCTCTCCTGGCTGTACTTAAGGGCAGGACCGCCTTAAAGTTGGCATGTTGTTCCTTACCTCTGAGGAAGGCAGGTCACACAACTGGGAGCCTGAGATTGGGGCCTACCCATGTGCTCTTCCCTTCGGGGAGAGTGAGTGTGGACTATACATCTGCCTCTGCTAGGGAGGTGGGGAAGAGCTAGGATGGCTGCGGGTGCCCTTGGCCTGTAGTGATGGTGCAGGGACCATCTTCAGTGAGAGCTGAGCTGACAGACTGTATCCAGCAGAAGACTGCTGTGTAACTGTTACTGCAGAGTGTAGTAATAAACCCGTTCCTGTTTTGCAATATACCACCTGCCGGGTGCGTGACCTTACAGGGGGGAGAGGTAATAAGTTCTACCGTGGAAGATCACCTTCAGTTCCTGGAGTCCAAGGCAGATGGAGGCGCTGCACTGCTAAGTAGATATGTAGGGTATGAACCCCAGAAGTCTGTTCCTGTGTTCCCACTACTATGACTCAGCCCTCCTGTTGCCAGCAGGTATATGCACCATACACCCTGTAATTGCCCCTATCTGCGATTGGGTGGGGGAAACACCGTTACATAGATCAATTTCACGGCATTAAATGCAGTAGAATGTTTCCTTGGAACAAGAAGGTTTCTTTGCTTTCACAAAGCTGAATAAGTCTAAAAAATCTAAAGAAAGCCTCCATAAACAAAAGACAGAAACTTCAATAAAGTGTGCACTCAGGAAATTATATATATGTAACGGTGTTTCCCTGGGCCCTTCTGATCCTGACCCCATATGTGAGAAACTATCCCAATTACAAGTCTGTGTAGTGTAGTGCACCTGCTGGCTCACAGGACTCCTGAGTCTCCCGCTGGTTGGTAATGGGGACTTCACCATGACAGGCGTCTGAGGTAGTGTGCTGAGTCCTACTCACATTTGGTACAGCGCCTCCACCCCATCAGGATCCCTACGGTAGCAGGGAGGAGTTTCTGACGGGGAACTCCCGGGTGCACCTTCTCCCTGAGTAACGCCACGCAAAGGCAAGAAGGATCTTTTCATGGCCATCTTTATTAGCATGTCTTGTGGCAGACTGCCCATCACAGCGGCCGACACTTAGCCGCACATCTTGTAGTGGCACTCCATTCAGAAGGTTCCTCCTGACTCTTTAAACAAGTTGTCTTTCCACCTCTCCCGTAAGGGAGACCACCAGCTGTGCCAGAGCCCTGGACACAGTGTGTACTCAGGTTGTCCCTTTGCCACTCTGACAGACAGACTTGAACTGCTGCAGACACTTAAGGTGAACACCTTGAACTGAACCACTAACTTTAGGAAGTGAGGTGTAATATATAGGTTCCAGAAAGACCCAACTCTGTGTCACTAACAGTGGACACAAAGCATGCTGTCACTTCCTTTGCTACATATGACACATCACAGGGGTTTGAAGGCAAACCTCCATGATAACTA